>NW_015116316.1:46757-51946 GCF_001443285.1 Poecilia latipinna
ATTTGTCTCAGGTAAATGAATGTATGTCTCTGTTGTTCTGCAGTTTCTGTTGTAATTTTATGCGTTGTCTTCTATTGGGTTAAACTGCAATTATGTGACGTCTGCACTTGTTTTCTGTGTGACTACACACGGCCGCTACACGTTGGTGACAAGCTTTACCCACAATGCACCTGGAGACAATAAGGGCGATTCATTTGTAGTTTTGTGTGTCATAAAGTTAAATATAAGAGGGAAAACAAAGCCAGTAATGTAGCACAACATTTTATTCAATATTTTACACCCACTATGTCACTAAAATCAGTCAGTCTGGGAAGGTTTTTAGCAACCATGAGTCAACAACGAGGCACCCTACTATATAACCGACTGGGGTATGGTGAACAATATTTAATAAGAGAGGGCCTTCTTTTTACATCTCTTGTCAGATGTGATAAAAAAAAAAAATTGTATGCTGGAAGGCATTGTCTGCCTCCCATCTGGGTCCCCTGTAGGTCCAGGTCAGGAGCCTACTGCATCCCCCACCCTACCTGTAGTTCCCTCTCTGAAGTGATATCACAAATATGTTACAATTGTGGGAGGAACTGTCTGATGTTGATTTCTAAATCAACACCAGACTGAGTTAGAGTTGGTGTTAATTTAGAAATCACCACTGGACAGGACTGCTTTTATTTAACTCTTTGGAACTCTTTAGATAAACTAACACTCACTAATACTCATGTTGTTGAATTAACACTGTATCTTTAACACTTACACTGGAAATCTAACACTTTTGAATTTGCTGTGTATGGTTTGAAACTGTTCAGCCCCAGTGGCCCCAGTGATAAGGCACTGGCCTCCTAAGCCAGGAATTGTGGGTTTGAGTCCCATCTGGGGTGCAAGACTGTTTCACAACTGTCAGAGTGGTGCAGTGGAAGCATGCTGGGCCCATAACCCACAGGCTGATGGATCGAAACCATCCTCTGCTACATTGACCTTTTCACAGTACGATCAATGTGTCTGACTGACCTGCCCATCTAATTCCTCCTCCTTTGGTTTCTGTGCTCTTTTGTCAAGAAGCAAGCAAAACAGTCTTTTCCAGAATCTTTGTACTGAGCTGCATCAGAACATTGTTTACAGTTGAATCCTTCTAACATCCTTCTGAGCTGTTCCAAAGATCTGAGTCACATAAATGAAGTCTATTACTCAACCTGTGCTCCTCCATTGTTTACTTGGTCCTTTATAAAAGACCAAGTAAACAATGGTCCTTCACAACACATTTTCACAACACATGCAATGTGTCTGATTTATCTGCCCACCTCATTCCTTCTCTTCTTATCTCTATGCTCTTTTATCAACAAGCAAAACATTATTTTCCATTAAGTTTCATTACTCTGGAATGAGATTATTTTTACATTTGGGTAGTCAAACAAAACAAAATATCAGAAGACTTATGTTGGCAAATCTATAAAAATAACTTCTAATTCTAATTGAATTGCTTCTATGGGTAGCAAGCAATTCAATTAAGTTTATTCAACTTAATTTATTAAGTTTAACCAATTCAATATATTATAATCATCCAACTCAATTTGTTAATTTTTTTTAACAAATTTATTAAGTATGTTTAAGATAACAGATTTAAGTCAGTCTTACTCAAATCATTTAGTTTACTTCAAAAAATGGTAAATGGACTGAACTTATGTAGCACTTTTCCAGTCATTTTGACCACTCAAAGCGCTTTACACTAGAGTCACATTCACCCATTTGCATTCCCTGCTAAGCTTGAGTCATGGTGTCAGACGTGGGTTACAAATGTGGTATCGAACTTAATTATTTCAAGTAAAGTCAAAGTAAAAAGGTCAGACCCTAAAGGTCTACCCTAAAGGTCAAAAAGATTTGTAACTTTTAAGTTAGAGTGTATTTAGAGGGCACTGTAAAAAGAGTATTAGGCTGCAAACTAAGTTTGCAGCACAAAATGTTTAGTTAATTAAGTCCAAGAAATTTTAAATGTTTATTTGAACAAAATAAATGATTTGAGTAAGAGTGACTTAAATTTGTCATGTTGAACCCTCTTATAAATTAAGTTATAAAAACTTAGCAAATTGAGATGGAAGGACTTAGTGAATTGAGTTGGATGATCATAATAAATTGGGTTGGTCAGACATAGGATACGAAACTGGCATTGAACTCAATTGTTGTAAGTAAAGCCAAAGTGAAAAGTTCCTTTAGGTTAAAGATTTGTAAGTTTTGAGATAAATAAACACAAAAAAGTAAGTTGTCATAGCAAAAGCCAAAGAATGAAGTGAAATTAATGTAAATAAATCCATAAGGTGAACCTCAGCCCAAATACACTTTTTAGAGTGTATTTTTGGCTTCAAAATGCCGTGTTTGATAACATTTGATCATAATTAAAACTTCTCAATGTTTGACATTGTCTACCGAAATGTTTTTTCGTCAGGCTACATAGCTGCAACATCGATAAGAAAGACTCACCTGGTATAAATGACATTTTTAGCTATTGGAGGAACATTTAAGATAAATTTATTTAACCAAAGAATGTCATGAATATGTGTGTAGGGCTGCACCGATTGCAGTTTTCTGGCCGATCTCTGGTTACCGATCTTTAAAAAGCTTGACCTGCCGATTTTGAGTTTGTCTGATATGAATTATTTTCTTTTGTCTGAAATGTCGCTAAATATAGTAAGAAAGTCACTGAGTTTCAACAACGGAGTGAATATTGTTAACTGTAAACATGCAGACCTGACCTGGTGGGTCGGTCTGTCAGTCAAACCTCTTACTGTATAGCAGAAGAGGACAGAGACTGATTTATAAACCTTTGCTGACAAAGATAAGATCAGGGGATAAGATCAGCTTCACATGTAAGTATCGGCCGATCAAAATCCCCCAAAATTAAGGAAATCGGTGCCCAGAAATCAACTGGTCGATAAATCAGTTGGCCAATAAATGTATCCTATATTATACATGTATTTAATGTAAACAGCACTGCTAGAGATGCAATAAATTTATAGCAGGTGTGTGAATGATCTAATGATCGAACTGCTGATTGCAGCCAGTCCACATTGTTAGCAGAACTAGAGGGCCCCAAAACCACATTTCGCTTAGGGCCCCATTGAGGGTTGGGCCGGCCCTGTGAATAGTAATCGATCATTGAAATGAATACCTATGGCAACAATACCCATAAAACAGTACCAATAACTAAAATATAAAAATTTAGAAAAATAATATAGTTTATAACATGCTACTTGTAGTCATCTACCATATAAACTTAAACAGTCTATATCTCACTTTCAGCCGCTTCAAACAGATAACAGAAGGCAGAACGTGACAAGAGTGACTTGCCAAGATCGGCTCCAGTTAACCTGGAAAAACAGACTCCAACTGCTTTCTGAGCCTGCAGCAGCCTGTGAAAACTCCAGAGCTCATTTTAGAATATGCACATTCTAAATGAACTGACTACTAGACAAAGTTTTAAGGTATATTTTCTTGCATCCAAACATCTTAAAACCACTTTTTGTGACAAATTAATCATTATATGAGACCAATACATTTCTCTACTTACCTTCTCTATTTACTGATATGGTGGGGCAATGCATTGTGGGATATCTTGCTGTCTCAAGTCTGCAGAAGGATGCAATAGTGCATCTTCGAGAAAACTGACAGAGCAAGAATACATCTGGATACTTTGTGCTTGCCTTGAATTGGAACAGTCTTGAGAATCTATGGCATTTGCATAAATACAAGTACTAGGGATTGCATCAACTAGTCAACTTTTAGATTCATCAATCCTTTGCTCTGCAAAAACTTTTTACAATCAGTCAACTAAACAGACTTTTGGAAGAACATTAAAGATGAGGAAGTAAGTTAGTTTGTCAGATAGTTTGATCTGTTTAAAAATATCAAAAACAATTTAACAAGGGTGTATAAACTCTGGCAAAGGCTACTGGAATAATGTGTGGCAGGTTACTTGTCCGACTCTTTTTTTCATCTATCCAACTAATCAGTGTCACTCTGTATGTTCTGTCTTCTGAACTGGCAGCCTTATGCTTTAATAGAATGTTTTCTGACATCAGTTGTTTGTGCTGGAAAAAAGCAGGTGTATAAAATTAAATTATAAAAGGATCTTTAATTTATGGTTTCAAATTTGAAACAAATTCAATTCAATTGAAAAATACATTAGTCATATGTTTAGTTTTGAACAGATGATAGATATAATTTCACAGAATGCTATATTCAACAAGTCAGTCAGACCCACTTTGCACCCCTGCACCCAACACAGCCAGATAAACAGTCAGCCGGCAGTCAGCTTGGATTTACTGATTAGCCTTCAGCTAACCTCTCGAAGACAGGATGCACCGGCTCATGTCTGTGTGGATTAAGGTTGCCTTTTAATTTAGCCTATTGCTCCTGGCAAAATACCAACTGTAGAAGACAGTCAGAAAAAATGAGACAGCAAATCTGTATGTGTATGTATCTGTATGTAGAATGAGTTCCAGTAATGCTCATATCTATTTATAGAAAAGTGTTATTTTTGTGTCTCTTTTATTCAACATCATATTCTCTTTAGGTGTGTTTCAGGGAGGTTAATTCACATGCATACTCAACCTGTCACAGAGCATTCACATAAAAATTAGTTATTGGTTGGATATTTTAGTAATACTTCCACTGCAGCATGAGGTCTAGAGATAGGGGAAGTCTTTTTGAATCAACATACATATATAAACATTGTGATATATGTAATTATATATCACAATGTTTTATACAGTTCTTTACGGGACCTTTTCAGCAGTGTAGCACTCATCATTATTGTCTGAATGCCAAGGAGAAGCCCAACAGAATTACTTTCACAAGTGGAGCATTATGGCTTTCGCTAAATTATGTCACTTGATATAAAAATAAATCTTGTTAGAAATTGTTAGAAATTTCGATAACACTTTATTTGAATATTTGACTGTTGTCAAAGTGTCATTCGGTAAATCATGACACTTTTAATACAAAGTTGACATTATTCAAAATGTCTTCGTTGTGACAACTTGTCATTAACCAAGAAATCACATGTCATAAATATGTCATAATAGTAGTCATAATGATTTAATTGTTATTACACTATCAAAAGCTTTAACAAAAGAGCGATTAATATTCCCACTACCTGAAATAAAGTGAAACAAGTAGGACGAATAATAAAGATTTCATTAAGC
>NW_015116317.1:0-19468 GCF_001443285.1 Poecilia latipinna
AGTTTATTCAAATAACACTTTTAACAATGAGTTGAAAGTGACAAAAATAAAATGAGAGTACAATAAAATGACAAAAATAAAGCTAAAGCACAAAAATTTATTTTCATTGAGTTTTATGACATAACCTAATTTAGATATGGCTAAAAAAAACAAAAACAAAAAAAAAGAAAAAAACACCTCATCCTAGTAGCAAAAGTTTTCATACTTTAGAACGATTTTCCAAATGAGAGCTACTTTGAAATTGTTGTATTTCCATTAAGCAAATGGAAACACAACAATTTTAAGGTCAATGAAAACACGCCTTACTTGGTTTAAGGCTGAAATTACTAATTGGATTATTTATGATAATGATGCAGTTATTGAAATTGTCATTGATTGCCATTGATTACTAATATAGTAATCGATTAATTAACTGGACGATCTAGGGAATACAAGACTTGAAAAAAATGCCATTTTCTAAAAGAACAACATAATCAGAACAGGAATTATGCCATAACTTTTCCATTTAAGTTTAACAAAAATCTTTGTAAAATGTTCTGCAGAACTTGTGACAAACCACTGGTTTGCTTACAAATTTCTGCAAAAATAGCTATATATCCAGTGATACTTATTCAGAACCAAACTATGAATGCAACTGTCTTCTACGGCTTTATTTTGGAAACACATTAGAATCCCTGCATCCGTAATACTAGTTCGTATTGTCAAAATAATAAAAGCAGAATTAGGACAGATCCAGTAACTTAAGCGGATCGAGTCTTTCATTTACATACAGTTTGGAGCATTTTTAGACTGAGTCGGTGCACTCTCAGTCAGATTGGTAACAGAACCCCAGACGCTCATGAATGATTTTATAGTGGCCGGGTACATGATCTTGTCATTACCAAGTTGTCCCTGTTCTCGGCTGGATCACGTGCAAAATCTAGACTCTGTTTAACGGTGCCATTACTGCCCTAACCTGCAATAAACATATTAAGGAGTAATTTTAGCTGTGTGTTTCTTTCTAGAAATTGCACAGATTGCTTATGGATCATCAAAAACACTCGTCTGACTGGCACTTAAGCAACATTTAACCCGGCATAGTGCGATATCAGCTTTGCATTCTCTGCATTATGTAATGCTGGAAACATAGCATGAACATACAGGGAGTACTGCAAGCGCTGGGAGTAATAATGGCATATGAGTTTACATGGAGTGACAGGATGAAGGCGGGGAGTGAGGAAGAGCGGGCCGACATCACAGTGAATGTACTCTCTCAGATTACTCTCTTCTCACATAGCATTTCTCACTCATTTCCTAATGAGCTTAATGGACTCAGAGCAGAGTGTCACCTCTTTAAACCTGATGAGGTCGGGCAGAAAATTGATCTGCCTGGAGGGCTGATATGTGCTCATGCAAAATTAGATAGATGTTATGCGCTTTTATATTGTCTTAATAACTGTAATTTTGCTTTAACTGTGAAGCTGTCAAAATAAAAGTCTGTTTTTTTTACCAATAAGTGGCATCAGCAAAACAAACAGCACAATATTTTGTAATGATCTTAAAAACTGCTGAATGTTAAATATGGGATGAAACAGTAACGCATCACAGCTTCGATGCAGCTGCTGAGCCAAAAGTATTTATACCCCTTAAACATTTTTCACATTTTTATCACTTAATATCTGTAACTATTTAATTTTTGGTAATGGACCAACATGAAATACTGCAAAATTGTCAAAATTTTTATTCAGCTTCCTTAATCCTGATTGAAGATCTTATACAGTCCTGTTAAAAAATGAACGGATCTCAATGAAGATTACAATATTGTTTGTGTTAAATTATTAAAATGCACAGTTATAGGTGTTAGTAGACCGGGTGGTTGTGGTCAAAATTACAGAAACTGAGACGTTGATTAAAGTGACACTAAATTCAAGGAACAAAATTTAACAATGAAAATGGAGGAGAACACCATCCAAAATTTACTCTTAAAATACAATGAAAGATTTGGTCTTGACATCGCCTCATCCCCTACACACCCAAACAGCAGGATATTTAATACGGTGACTTACCTTCTTTGCGTGGCTGTAGGTACAGAGTCAGCGACTCTTCTAGTCTGATGAAATATTCGCTTCTGTACGTCATCTCAGTCCAGAATTTAACCTTTTGATTGGAGTTCGTGTCTGCTCCTGTCAGAGCTGTCATTACCTTTTACTTCTATGCATAATCAATAGTCTCATTTTACATCTAATGACATCACTGTTTCTGTTAAAAGGTCACTTCCAGCAGGATCAAAACTTTTCTGATTACACTCACTCGGCTTGAAGCGGGGCTGGCGGGCGTGTGGGAGGGTTGGGGGCTTTCCTCGTCTTCGGGTTAAGGCGTCGTGAAAAGTTTGACTCATCAGTTTGAAAAATTAAGAGTGAAATAAAAATGATTTATGTTGTTCCAAGAAATGACAGCCATTGATCAATAAAATAACCTCAAAGCGAAAAGAAAAGGAAAAAAAAAAAACTCTTTAACAAAAGGTATGAGGCAACAAAAGGCTCTTTCAGAGAAATACCTTGAAGCTTGACAACAGTGTTTGAGGAGGTTTCTTTTAATTTGAGTTTCTTCTGTCTGTCTGACTGTTTCTCAAGTGTAATTCAGATCACCTGTCTGCAGAATCCTATGAATGGAAAAACACACACACACACACGCACACACACACACACACACACAAACGCACACAGTGGGAGTTCAAAGAGGCGAGGTAGTCGAAACGCATGATTTTTGAGGGTGTGTAAACTTTACTGTAAACCGTGGACACATCTCTCACCTCTAATGGACAGCATCAACCAGTAAATACAGCCTCTGCCCGTTTCTTTTGATCTATCATTTAAAGCTTTGACATCTCTCACTTACCGTTCTAATAAACCAGACTCACAGCAGCATGGCGGCACGCTGACAGAGAAAGAGGTCTAATACACCTCTCTCTCACTGAATGTTGTGATTGGACTGGAAACCTGCCTCTTCCTGCCCCCCTTCCTTCCTGCAGCCGCGCCTCTGTGACACCCTTCAAGCTGTCAGTCTGAGAGGCGTGGACCGGGTTTAAGTAGAAGCCGAGCTGTCCATCACAGCTCGCCACCCTCGGACATCAACATTATCTTCCTTCCATCCGTTCATAGAAGCCCTGAAATGAACTCGTCCACCGATGACAGAATCCACCATGTTAGTCGGTTGAACACATGTTGAGTTCGTCTTCAAATCCAGCCCTTCTCAACATAACAGAGGACATGATTAAAGCTTTCGGCCCGACGACAAACCATCATCCTCTTACTATTCCTGTCGTCTTCTTTGCTGTTTTTGCCATTAGTAACATCCGGCTGTTGATCTTAGCAAACCAAAATGTTTCCGTTGTAGTTTTGTGAAATACATTTATTTGGATACAGCTGATGAACATCATCCTAGCGCAACAACCTTTTATCGAAAAACGTAAATTTTTTCAAGGTTGCCGTGTTTCCATTAACCAATTTTTTTGTCATAATTGAAATTTGCTCAAATTATCTGGTTATTGGAAATGCAGCTTCTGTTGATCTGTGATTGGACAGAGGTATAAAATAATATTCTCTATTTTAAAAAAAAAATTAACAAAAATCCACTAAAAGCAAATCTTGAGAATCTATAGAAATGGGCAAAAAAGAAAATATCAACTTAAAGCCCTATCCGCACAAGATAAACATTATCTGCAGACCCCATGCAATAATTAAATCTCTCCCTCCTGTCTGCTTAGGGAGAAAGCAGATGTTAGAAATTTACAGACCATCTCCCAGTTATGATGTTAGTGCACTCTCCTGCATTGACAACGCCTGAGAGACATGGACGTATAGAAACATTTTACAACATATTTCCTTTAGTCCTGCTGTTTAATGCCAAGGCGTTCATTGGTGGTGGTAATGTTTTCAGCCCATTGTGTGAATTTTCAGTGGATCTGTTTTGAAATTGATGATCTTCCATTACTGTGTAACTCCTCAGACAGACGAATGCCTAAACACACACACACACACACACACACACACACACACACACACACACACACACACACTCAGCTTCTCTAGAATCACAAGGTCATTTGGTTTGAGACACAAACAGAAAGCTGAAGCTCAAATGATAAAAACGTGAAGTTTGCAAGTCTGTCTACGTAGAGACAGTAGATGGATTCAAACACAGTCATGAGCTGCAACAGGTTATAGTAGATTTTAGACACAGAGGAAAAAAATGACTTCTGTTTTTATTGCTTCTCATCTTTACATTTCAGATCAAACAGATTTTGATATCAGTTGGTATTTATGGTGATGCTGTTATGATTCCAGAAAACTGCAAAACTGCTGAAACACTGACTTGCCTTGAGTTTTTCTATCCACTTTGGATCGTGTCACTTTGCTTAATGCTGTTGCAGAGTGTAGGGATCCCTGTTTCAGCTGACTGTCTTGGATCTGGGATGTTTTATCAAACTGTGCCCCATGGGCCAAAAGCCCTGGTACTACGTATATCTTTTACGGTTAAAGTTGCCATGACTTTTGCCATTTCAAAAGGCAATCCGTAAATTCAACGATTTTTACCAAAAAAAAATTGAAATCATACAAAAAAAAAAACATTATAGAACAGCCAAGTGGACAAATTGATTTTCTCTTATTATTAGAGAGAAAATCTTGTGGATGTTCCTGTTTTACTTGTCATGATGACAGGTGCGGCACTGACTGCACATCACTACAGTCTCCAGTTCCTTTTACGCTTCAGAAGCATCGACTTTTCATGCTGGCTTATTGAATTCATCCAGTAACGCCGTGTGGAGACACGGTAAAATCACAAAGATGATAAAGGATGAGGTAGCTTCACCTTGATCTGACAACCAGTAATGCTTGGCTTCAAGTGTTTTTTTTATTATTATGTATGTTTTAACAAGAAACTGTATCTTGAAAATGAAAAGATTTCTTCCACTATATGCTCGGCTTTGCTTTCATCAAATATAAACTCTGCTTAATGCTTTTACAAGGGCAGATTTCAACTCCTGTTTTTCTGTCAGACCAACACGTTCGTACACATTTTAAGCTTCTCCACAGGTTCTTCCTCGATGAAAGAATGACATTTTTGGGTCTGTTTGTTAGCAAGATCAATCACACAAAGCAAACAGCATGAAAACAATAACAAAAAAAAAAACAAAAAAAAAATGTCCCAACCCATAAGCCACTTAGCTAGTTGGATTGTGTGCTAGCAAAACAATTACAAATAACTACTAGGTCCATGCAATCTCTAAGGCCCTGTTCACACCAAAAGAAAATTTTGAGAGATTTACTTGAATTGTTCCACTTGCTATACATGCAATATTTTGGTGATGAAAACAGATTTATTTAAAAAAAAATGCATTTCAGTGTTGAAATTTACAAATTATTTATATGTGTGGACTGGAGCCCACAGAGGATAGTAGATGGAGTAATAATCCAGTTTTGCATGTGTTCACTGTCACTGATGCAAATCATTGGAGTGATATTTCATTTTTCATTAAGCAACAGTGGTTTCAGTGATGACGTCTGACAATATCTAATGTTTATTTTTGCTTCATAACTGGTTACTGTGATTTTTTTTATGCTGTAAAGCACTTTGATTTGCCTTGTTGCTGAAACGTGCTGTACAAATAACTTACACAACCAACGTTAGATTTAGGGGGTAAATACTTTTCAGGTTTTGTTATTTGTTATAAATGAAGTCATCAGTTGATTTTACTATTATTTGTTTTAGGTTAAAAATAGTTTTGCTCTATTTGCTTTGTATGTTGCCTTAGTTAATTTTGTATTTTTTGTTCCTTTTTTATTTTGTACCTGCTTTATCTGTAGGTCAGTTTTGTTTGTGGTCAATTGAGTTGGGTTCAAATCCAAGTTATTTATCATTTGGTTTATTTTTGCATTGGAGTTGTTCATTATTTTTTTGATATATGATTCGTTCTTTTTTTTTCCCTTTTCCTTTTTGTAAGTTATTCTTGTGTTCACCCTCCTGAATAGCTTGTCGTGTTTAGTTAATTCCAGAGTAAGTCTTTTCATATTCTTAGTTTCTTTTACTCTCTCCTCATCAGATTTAATGAAAATGATTGTTTTAGATGGTAGCTTCCTGCTGTAGTTAGAAATCCTGAGTCTTTTTATGTCAATCATTGACAGAAAACAGTCGCTGTAACTATGCTCTTTCTGCTTTTACATTGCATATGTTCCGGCCTTCATTCGTCTAAGGCTATCATTCATCCTTCTTTTTAACAGTGGTGCTGAAATAGAAAAAAAAATGTCTGGGCAAGAAAGCCGCCTCGACATAAAAGGTACTTTTAACAACCGTTAGCTGAAGAGCATACACGGTTTCAATCAAGCTGCTTTCACAACAGAACCATGTATCGTACCAAAAGAAGAGCGTACAGATGTGTGATTGAATGCATTTGTCAGAATGTCTGTAAATGTCTCTGTGCAAATGCCTGACTCTGTGATGACAGATGTAATCTTTAGACTTCTAAAGAGGGTGGAAACATAAGAAAGAATAAACGAGCGTATGTTTGTGGGAGACCTGTCTTTGTTGTTGGGCTGCAGTGTTAAGGGTCTGCTGTCTCATTTCACATTTGATCATCTTTTTTTATACTGACTGTGATTGACAGTGAGACGGGGGCAAGAAAGAGACAAGAGGTTTTCGGTGGGCCAGAGGGAAGATAGTTACGTGTGTGTACGTGTGTGTTTGTTTAGCTTTCCTATTTTGGACCATTTCCCGATCTTCTGAAGACGGAGGGCCTTATGGGGACCAAAGCACAGCCCTAATTTAGTGATCCTCCTTGTTTGGGTTAAGGGTTGGATTTAGAGGTAAAGTGTGGATCGGGTTTTGTTTTGGTTCAGCTGTTACTAAAATGAATGAAAATAATGTACAGTTGCGCCACTGTGTGTGTGTGTGTGTGTGTGTGTGTGTGTGTGTGTGTGTGTGTGTGTGTGTGTTGCCTTGTATTTCATACTATATATGGAACATTTTTCCAACAAGTACAATGTTGTGAAGATCCTTTGCTCCTTACTGGGGCCCAAAATCTGGACCCCATAAGAACAAGTCCTGTTTTGGGGTCAGGGCTGGAAATGAATGAAAGTCGGTGCAAAGTCCCCTTGAAAATAGAAAGACATACTGTGTGCATTTGCGTGTGTGTGTGTGTGTGTGTGTGTTTGTTTGTAATACCTTGTGGGGATGATTTTCCTGACGTATACTACATTGTGGAGACCAATTGCTCCTTGTGGGGACCGGAGCCTGGTGCCCACAAGGGGAAACCCTGTTTTTGGGTCAGGGGTCAGAGTTAGGACTAAGGTATGAATTGAGTTTTGGTTAGGGGTTAGGGTTAGGTATGTGATGGTTAGGGTTAGGAAAAAGGGTATAGGTCAGGTTTAGGCTGTAGAAATGAATGGAATTCAATGGAAAGTCCCCACAAAGATAGCAACACAAACGTCTGTGTGTGTGTGTGTGTGTGTGTGTGTGTGTGTGTGTGTGTGTGTGTGTGTGTGTGCGCGTGCGCACGTGTGTGTGTGTGTTTTGGAGGAACTGTAAACGTGTGTGAGGTCAATTCATGGGTTGGGGACAAATGCGAACATGCAGCACTGACAGTTTCCATCACAGAGTCCTGATGAGAAGAGACAAGTTGTGTCAGAACACAGAAGAAGCACGTTTCATCAACTGAAGGCAAGAAGAGAGAGAATAATCCACTGAGAGAAAAAAAATATCAGGTAATCACAATTACTCCTGCAGTCCTTCACACTTTGTCAGAAGCAGCGGCGGAGGGGGCATGGGGCAACCCCGCTTTTAACGGCAGAAAAAGCGAAAAGGAGCAGATTTGGATCTGTCAGTCAGAAGCAGCTGGCAGACAGAGACGTCCCCAGCAGAAATGGCAGCCTGAGAGCAATGTCACCCCTGCCATCACAGAAAGAGGGTTTTCTTTCCTCTCCTCCACAGGCAAACACATCCACATCACGCGCTCCGCTAAGCAGAGAAGTTCGGTTTTCTGCTGTGCGTTTCCTACGCCGCTCGCCCGGTTACTGACAATGTCGTCTGAATAAGTATGAGGGATTCACAAACTCAACAGACAGAGAGCTAAATGAAGGAGCTAGTTATCACATATTGCTAGAATTATGGCAACACAATAAGTGAAATGTTGGCAAGCTTCCCCTTTAAATCCAAGTACGACGTGGCACATGCATATATATCTGCATGGAGTGTTTTTGTTGCCTTCCTCCAATAAATGCTGCAGCTTGCAGTCAAAGTAAGCTCACCTGTTTGGATGCCGTGATCCGACACAAACGCAAAGCTTACCCATGAGACTTTTTTAAAGAGAACTTTTCAAGACTAGTGAAGGATTCATCATCCTTGTTCCAAGCCTACATATCTAAAGAAATAACTTCCTGTCTGTGCCCCCCTCTCCTCCCCAACACTTCAAACTGTCGCCTTCCTAAACATAGTAAGTTTTGAGAGTTGGAACTTAATGATGCTGTTGTGATCCTGAGTTGTTCATTTACATTTCTATTTTGGTCATTTCTTCGTTTATTTACATAGCTCTTAACGCTTTAGTTTACATCTTGTCCATGTTCATTAGTTCTCGTTGTTTGTGCTTTGGACTTGTTTTCTTAAATGAGTGTTTTTTGTTAAATTAGTTTCAAGCCTTTTTATATTTCTCCATTGCCTCTGTTCTTTCACCTTCCCTGCAGCTGCTATCCATCTCCTCATTCTCCCTCAGCTCTGCTCTATTCCCTCCTGATTAGTCCCTCTGGTTCTTTCTCCACTCCTTCCTCGGCTCTTATAGCTCCTGTTCTTCATTGTTCTCCACCTGCTACCTTCCCCTGTTATTTTCTCCCTTTTAGTTCTCTGTTCTCATATCAGCTTCCTGTGTGCCCTCCTGGTCATTGTACCTGCCTGATCCCTGAGTTTCATTCCCCTTTTTTGATTGTTTATAGTTGCTCTGCTCTTTGTCTTCTCCACTTCATCTGTGCTCAGATCCTCCATAAAAATCCTACTGTGACAGGAGCCACTTCTTAGAGTCAGAAAAGACCAAACTGCAGAGGCAGAACTTTAAATGTTGTCCGTTGGGCCTATTTTATCATCAAACTAACTTTTTTCATTGGACCTTTTTTTCCAAGACACTCGGATTGTTCATGAAGACAAACATTTTGTATGCAAAAGCAGAAGGTTTGACTTGGTTTGCACCGTCTGGAGATTCACATTTTCCTTATTAGGAATACCAGCTACATCTTGTTTAATCACACTGCCATAACAGTCATATTTAATATATTCTTTTTAAAAGTACCTTTTGAAAACAACCTTTAAGCATGTATTAAACATCGTTTTCAGTAAGGCCACATGTATGTAATAAAAATATTTTATTGGTCTGATGTTTTCTAATCAGATTGTCATTTGTAAGTGGAAACACAATTCTTGAAAACATCAGTCTGTATTAATGTAACATGTTTCACTTACTGAGGTAAATAAACTTCTTCAAAATACTAAAGTTTTCAGAACAGTTCCATATATTCACTGCAAACCCAGCTCTTTTTTAAAAGAGTTGAGTTTGCAACTCTTTTAAAAAATTAGCTATGAGTTGAAAAATGTACATATCATATCACATAGAATTTGTTTGTACATCTGATACATATGTAAAAATGCATATTTTACTTTGCTGTATATGTGGAAAACGACTATTTGGAAAAAGTGCCTTATGGCCACTGAAGTATGGTGAAGGATCTGTGATGCTGTGGGCCTGTTTCTCTTCTAAAGGTGTTTGTAGACTTGTAAGGGTGTGTGGCATCATGAAACTCTCTCTCTGTAAACTGGAAATAGATCGTCGTCACTGGGCCATAATTTGGGTAATGATTTAAACATGTGGTCAAACCAACACAGAAATGGGTTTCCAAAGATGAAATGTTCTTTAAGACCACATGAAAAAATTATAAGTATGGAATAACTTCTCTGTTTTCTTTCACATCTTTGGGTTGCCAAAAGCATCGCCCTCTTCTTTTTGTAGAACTTCGGTCATGAGATTCAATAGCAAACATATTCTACAACGAAATGCTTATTTCCAGGATACCGAGTTCATTCAGTTGACGTCGTCATTAAAACTGACAACCTGAAAAGGCTAACTGTCTCCCAAGAACTCCTGTCTTCTTTGTTATTAAAACAGAAATGAATGTTAGAGGTGGTTTTCTAAGAAAACAACAAATGTGGAAAAATGAATATTTTCCAGAAACGACTCATGGTGTACAACCATCAGCAAACTCTAGTTTCTTTAAGGAACAGTGACTTTTCTCCGGGCGAGAAGCTTGTAAAAAGTTTGTAAAGCTTGATAAAATGCTGGGAGTCGATCACTGTCTGTAAGCTAATTTTTCCATTTCAAAGACAAACAGACAATTATTTGGAACGTTATTGTTTTACAATGAACATCACAGCAAACTGTCTTTATGTGACAGTGAGAGACTCTATAGGATGACGAAGAGAACAATGAGTCATGGCTGCTCTTTCTAAGGATTTTTATGATTCCAGCTACATGCTGAGGTTGACTGACAACAAAATGACTTCAGTTCCGATGAGTAATGGAGACGATTACGAAGAAAGCCCGCAAAATGTTTACTGTCAAGAGAAATTACATGAAACTTATTCATCTCGTGCCAAGAAGTGGCTCGGCTCTCTAGAACATCTGCACTCTATAAATCTATTTTGCTTGGTGTGATTAGGAAACTGTAAATAATTAAGAAACATCTACTTCACCATCATCTGCACCATTAATTCCTTCCCTAAGCTGCGAGTCTTGATTATCTGCTAATCCTCCTGATATCAGGTGCTGCAGACCCACAAATCCTCCAAGTTAGATCAGTCTCTGGTGGCTTCTTGGTATCGTTTAGGGTCCCTGTCCCTGAATTAGTCAACAATCCTGTTACCAAATCTTGCTGTTGATTGAATATTTTACCACCCTGTTAACCAGTGATTTGGCTATGAGAAAAATAAACCAATCAGGTGAAAAAGGTCAACAGAACCAATGTTGTATGACACAGAAACAGGACATCTTAGCTAGCCTACTTAGCATCTGGAATCTGTATCTTTGTTCAAAACCAGCTCATAAGAATTTTCGATTAGCTGACATGTTGGCACGATGATAGCTGAAGTGATTTCTGAGATGGAGCTAACTTAAGACGAAAGTATTTAATGTATTTTTATTGGTTTGATATAATATATATAAAACCCTGGGTGTATTTTTCTTTAGTTGGAAGTGCAAAATTGTCAAAATTAACAGAAATAAATGCAGGGAAGCGTCTGTGTGTAATCATATAATTTCTTTTACTTCATGAATTTAGTTACTGAAAAGAATGAACCTTTTAATGGTAATCTAACTTATTGAATGTGACTGAAATAAATGGCTGGTTAATATATAGTCATTTATTTCAAACACTAACAATAAAAAGAATCTCATCACGCTGAAAGAAAAATAAAAGTATGTGGATCACCATCTTTTTTTTTCCAAATATACCATGAAACGGACACAATAATTGAATTATTGAGAGAAGAGCGACAAAAGAAGGTGCCACAAGTCTATCCTTTCAAAAGATGATCTAGGAATTATTGCTGATTGTTTTACAAATACGCAGCATTTCAAATGGCCAGATTGAAATGCTTGAATTACTCTGCATCATCTGTTTCCCAAAATAAATTCTAATGAATATTTATGTTCTCTTATTTTACCTCAACAGCAAAATCTGTTGAGATTTAAAGTACCATTTTGTATATGTGTGTGCATGCGTGCGTGTGTGTGTGTGTGTAGGTAATGCAGGATGTTTCCATGTGTCACTTACTGTCTCTTCTTACTACAAAGCGGAATACGAAAAAAATCAACTCTTGAGCGGTGAAGTCGAACATTTTTATGTTTTCACATGTTTCAACAAAGGTACTAAAAATCCTTTTCATTTTTTTCCATTTCCTGCCACTAAAAATTGAAATGGAGAATGTTTCTTTTTCCACAAAGTCCACAATATTTCTGCCTTTCACTGTTGATGACCTTTAATCAAAACGACACAGCAACTTCAATATCGCACACTGAGCTGAAACTGTCGTCAGGAATCGAAGTGTTTTTGCTTCGTTGAAAAAAGTCTTCCCACGAAGCAAAAACACTTCGATTCCCGACAAAGTCGCCCATGAGGTCCAGCTGTCTGCCAGTCTTCCTGTATGACTTCTGGCCTTTGCCGTTCTCATCTTCCATAACTGCACCTGTATAATTACACTGACTGAGGTCAGAGTTTGATACTCTTAAGCTTGGCCCCCTTCATCCCCAAAGGACATTGATTCCTCTGACCTATGTGTGACTGCTTATCCTTCGGACCGAGCTACACCAAGCTCCTTGCGGCATGCTTCAGTAAGCAGCTAATTTCCCAGGGCTCAGTACACCAGGCTATTAGCGCGGAGGCTAAAAACTAGCTGCCACAGGAAGCCGGGTTTCTGAGATCTACAACCAGGCTGGTGAGAGCAGAGAGGAGAGCTGTGACATGCTCAGACCTTGCGGTGGTTATTCATGCATGCAGTGGTGTCGTCCCAAATCTCTGCTTTCTCCCTAACAGGGTGACGCCGCCTGGTGGGTCTGGACGTGAAGCAGCTGTTCCTACAAGCTTGTACTCGCTGCTTTACAAAATGAGCTGATCTGTGTTCTTATGATCCTCAACATTTGCAGTGATGCACACCGAGCAGGAAGCGGACCACAGCACTGGGCGCTTGTGTAAAAAAAGAAGAAAAAACATTCACCGTGGTCTCTTGGCTCATGTCTGCTCATTCTGAACCTTTTGTTGAGTTTCGTGGTGGCACATTTGCCAAAGACAAAAGAGAAACCCTACAACTGCCAAAATCTGACGCCTCTCCGTTATTGTTTACATTTTGTGAAGTTTTGTGAAGATAGAAGTTGTGCTCGGTGTCTTCTTCAAAGGTTTTTGTGAAGGGAACAGGTTGCTCAAAGGTGAAGTGCGTTTCCACTGATTTTATAATTGTGCAATTTGACATTTCAAAAATAAATGTGCTTACTGGAATCGCACCGAAAAACTGCAATCGAAACCATTTTTTTCACATCGTACGAGTCACAGGATCAACAAACGCACACTGCCACTGGCGCAAGCCGTGAAGAAGAAGAAGACAGGAAGGAGGATGATGGGTTGTTAATGACTCATGGTGTGAACAAACTGATCCAAGAGTTTTTTGTGTTTCTTATTTCACGGAGACACCGCATTTACAAAATTGTGTCTTTTCAACATGAGATAAATATCTACAAAGCCTTCTTATTTTTGTAAATTGAAATGTAGCTATTGTGAAAGCTAAACTGCACCATCTCAACGTATAACAAATGGTCTCCAACTGAACTGGGTTGACTGGACCGTCAGGTATGAAAACATCCTAAAAATACTTTGAAAACCAGAAGATTCAGCTGTTACATTAGCTTGTTTCGTTTTGCATGTGATTATGGAGATACGTTCAAATTAAACATGGTTGGTTTCCTGAATGTCCAGAAAGAGTCGATGTTTTCCTGTTTTGTGTGATTACTGCTGTATTTGTTAAATCCCAACATCGCCCTTTTTTTGCACCTGAATCAATCGATATCTGAGCCCTTTTGTGACGTTCATTAATCCCCTGAATGTATCATTGGCCAGCGAGGGGAGAAACTCTGGCCTCCAAATAAATCAGCAGTATGCAATCTGGGAGCAATCAGTGACCTTGAGCAGAAAGCCCCATCCATAAAGCTCGCAGCACAGTGGCACCATAAGCTGATTCTTAACCTCGTCCCCAGCCTTTCCTCCTTGTGCCCTCCAGCCCATGCAGTTATGATGCCGAGTGCCAGAGGCTGCTGTGAATCTCAAATACACGCGCTACTGTCAGTCACCGGTTAATACTGTAGGTTTTGTGTAGCAACTGTTCTCAAAGTGTGGCGGCGCGATCATCCCAGTAACCTCCCCCGACCCCTCCACTCTCTGGCTTTACTCCGGCGCAGAGCCTCTGAGGAGGCAAATTAAAGAAGCAGTGAGGAACGAGGCACCAGATCTCACATCTCCGGGTTCCCAGTTTGCTGACAAAACTGTTTTGGCAAAAATATTTGTTGCTTCCCTTAATGTGCCTGTTTAAGGAGCGCTGTGTGTGGAGGGACGAGGAGAGACTGTGGCTCAGTTATCTCATAGTGACCTAAATTCACAGCGGATGCCTTATTCTGTTATTCTGGTACCCAGAGGGAAGAGCGTGATTAGCATGATTAGTCTATCTTTGTCTAATCCTGCTGGGTGAGTGTTAGCATACAGTGTTCATGTGACTGTTTTCTCTCTGTCCCATTTCTATACGTGACATTGCAGTTGTTGCCTTCATTAAACTTAGCCTTTATGCTAACAAATTATGAGCAGCAGCATGTAACTTTTATAATATATATATATATATATATATATATATATATATATATATATATATATATATATTTTTTTATATATTTGTTAGAATTGTCACCATATTATGTATTATGACAGTTTGGTACGAGACAGACAATTGAGCTCCTCTGCTAACTACAAACAACCTATCAGAGCCAGGAGGCGGAACGTAGCGCTGCTCATCCATCCGCTAATGCCTGCTATGCAGTTAGCTGAGCCTATCATGAATGCTAGTTAGCATGACGACGGATCTACAGTTTTTCTGTAACAGAAAGTCGTTTCTCTGTCACTAGCATATTTAGTAATGGGTACACAAAACCAATTGACAGCGCTAAGCCCCTCCTCCTACCTCTGATTGGTTGTTTTCGGTCAGGAGTGGTTCATTTCTTCAGATGACAATAGCACTTTAGAGTGCGGGTGGAGGAGATTGATATTTTCACAGATTATCTGTCTCATATCAAACCTGTCATGACATGGTGACAGTTTTAACAAATACGTAAAAAACTTTTTTTTATTTTATAAAAGTTACATACTGCATCTTTAACACTGGATGCAGTTTAAAACAGCAGATCTCTTGGCACTCGCCGGCTAAAACTGGCTAACTGGCTAATCCTCTGGAAAGGTGCCTGTTTGTGGCAGCAGAGGACTAAAGACCCGTCCTGGGTCCAGAAGCTGTGAGCCGGTGCCATCAGGGTTTTTAACTGACCTCAGAGACGCTTCCTCCAATCCTCAATGATCCTTGGGATGAGCCTGAAAAATGCTGCTTCACGGAGATCTTCCTGCCCATGTACGCCAAAGGGAGCCAGTCATGCAGGCAACAGCTGAGCATCAGCACTTTTAAAAAGACACAGGAGAGAGTGGGAGGCGGGAGACTGGACCACCATCACTGGTTGTGGGGGGGAGAAAAAAAGAAGAAGAAAGCACTGGAGAACACATCATATCTCCCCTTCCAGTCCACTAACTCCCACTTAAGGCTACCATTTGGCATGGGGATAGTGGTGTTTGCTGTTTCCTCTGAGAGCGTGTAAAGAATTTCTTTCATCTCACCACCGCTACCAATCTTGGAGCCGTTCCCAGCGCAGAGCACACGGAAGGCTCCGGCTCTGCTGATTTCTCTCCGCCAGTGATAGAGGCCGCGCTAAAAGTCCCATCACTCTTCAGGTGATTGTTCATTCTAATGTGATGACACAGCAAGCGGTACGGCCATGCTTCTTTATTAGCTGGAGTCGTAGAGCGGCTAAGAGGGAGAGTGCATAACATGTTCGATTGAAGAAAGGTAAAGGAGCTGACGTGAATAATGCATGAGGCTTCGCCAGCTCATTGTTTTGTTTGCTTAGCAGCATTTAGAAACAAAACATGTTTAAGTTATTAGCTTTTTGGCCCCATCACTGCTAATGTAGTCATTTTAAAGCAACTGATTATACTTTGATTATAATTTAATTTTAAATTATACTTTGTTGAACGGATTCATTTGGATTCCTTGGTGTAGATGTCATGCTTTGATGTAAAACTTGGAGAAACTTTGGCACAATTCTTGGAATCAGAAAAGCTGCAGGTTTTAAAAGATAGAGCAAAGAAACACACAGCTGACAAAACCAACGTTGTTGGACTTGAAGAGGTTGATTTTTACATAATACTGGCCCTTTGAAACTGTTTTCCCAATCAGAACATCTGTCTAAGACGGAGTTAACTCACTGAAAAAATATCTATCATGGTCTGAAACTCTGAATTCTGAAATATGCTTCACTTTACCGATTTGTTTCTAAAGAAAAGTCACTTTTTGACTGGAGAAACTGGGTTGAACTCTGGTTGAACCTGGCTGGTCTGAGTCTTACTTAGACATCAGCTAACTTGTCATCACAACAGACAACAATCACATGCGGGGTTCCCCAAGGCTCCCCCTGGGGGCCCTTCCTATTTAATATCTTGCGTCCTAGTGCAGAAATGTCTGAAACAAATAAACTGGCCTTAACTAAGCATGAGGTCTAATATCAAACATCACGCAAATCATGTAAACTACAATTTGCTGCAAACTAATATTGTTAGGATCTGTGTAGTTTCTGTCTGTCTAGTCCTGTTTTCCCCTGAGTCTGTCTCGATTGATCCCAGCTGTGTGGCGTTCCTGTGATTACCCTCCCAGTGTATTTAGTCCCACCTGTTGTCAGTGTTCTTTGTCGGATCGTCGTCGTGTCTTACGTCTGTGTTCTGTTCCTGTGCTACCAGTGATTTTCTGTTCCTCCTGGTTTTTGTCATTAAATCACCTCTTATCATGACTACCTGGGATTACCGGCGTCACTCTCACCACCACCAACAACCACACATCATGACAAATATGATCCATTAGTTCAAAAATATTGCATAAAACCATCCACTTTCTGCCACCAACGGAGCACTTTATGCTAAAAACAAATACAAATGACAACTGAAGGGCCTGGATATGCATGTACATGTAAGTAGGTAGATTTGTGATGAAGAAAAGGAGAGCAAGGGGAGGAGGGCACAGTTGTTTAAAAAATTCAATCAATTACTAAAACATTATAGTTCTGACCAACAAAAACAGTTTTAAAACAGATATACAATTAATGTTATTTACAAGCATGGAAAATGGAAGATCAATACTGAAATAAATGTTTACTTCTGTCTGTAAAATGTGAGTCCAAACGCTGGCAGCAGAGTTCAGCATAAAATCTGATGATAAGCCTGAAACCTCATGAACAGAAAGTCGGGCTGTGATTATTCCAAAAATATCCTCCTGTTGTTGGTGGCGACACACAATAGAGCAACACAACAGGTGACAAGATTTCAGTTTGGTCGAGGACTATGATGTGGATCATTTAAAAACTATGAATAAAACATAATTTCTTCGAAACACACTGCCATTTTAGAGCAAAACTGATTTGTATCGCGGTTTATGGGTCTAGGGTCCAGATAAAGGGAGTGAAGTCTGAGCTACGTATCCCAGCCAGGCTAGGAGGAAAAACATGATGCTGTCCACACCAGCAGGCAGTCTAAAGGCAGAGCCGGTGTTATTCATAATGCATCAGAAGAGGTGGCATAATAGGCACAACTTTCCTTCAAATACTGTTATTATAACATTCATTCAGCTCTGATCAGGATGGGATGGTTACGGTGCTTTTTATGTGGAAATGACGGGGAGCTTTGTGCAACATGCTGGTACAAGCTATTTTAAAAACAACTGTTGACATCAGTGTGTTGTTTGTAGACGGGACAATATCCATCTCTATTCAGGAGCTAAACATGGCTGCAACTCCATAAGGCTTGCACCTAAAATGTAAGGTCTTTCTTGGTGTCAAGTCAAAGTAAATGCATCGTTTGATTTTTATATACACACATTAAAAGTAAAATACAGAGCAAATCAACCAGCCTGCAGAGGAGGTTCAGTTGCTCTTTGCTAACAGGTGTTCAGTACTTGGTGTTTACCTGTTAGCATTTGTTAGAAACGGATTCAGAGGAGAAGATTCTCTACAGCAGCAGATGAATCAGACGCAGCTCATCACCAAGGGAAGGAAGCATTAGCATCTCACTGCATCCAGCATCACCTCTAATTAGCATAATGAGTGTTTATGTAAACCTGTTATAGGTAGCCTTTCAAAGAAAGGTCAACCACTCTAAACACAGAGAGGGAGTCAGACATCTCACACACACACACACACACACACGCACGCACGCACGCACGCCCACACACACTGTGTTTATTTGGATCCAACTTGAGTAGACAAGAGTGTCGAGTTCAGCCAACAAGCTGCGCCAACTTTGTCACAACGTTTTGAACATAAAATAAAAAATAAAAAAAAATCATCAGCTCATAGTTTTTGTCATGTACTTTCCAGTCAGGACTCAGGATAAATAAATGAAGAGGTTTATTCAGAGAAGCTCATGAGTCTGTTTCTGTAACGTCTGTGGAGGAGAGGAAGGGTTGAATGCCAAACACCTCTGACATTTCTGGACAATGACTGTAGGGTTTGGTGAGGAAGCGATTATCGACCTCAACCTAACGATAACAGGATGACGACACAACAACAACGAGCCGCATCGCAACAGCAAAAGCCAAAAATGAAAGTTATGCTGGACAGTTTGTTATGATGGAGGTTCTCAGGTTGTGTTTTTACGGTGTAGAGCTCTTTGAACTGCCTCGCTGCTGAAATACGACACAAATAAAATTGATTGATTGGTTGATTGATTATTATTACACAAGCCACAAAGCAAACATAACCATCCTGCCCTTTGCCACCGAGGAAAATCCTCATCTGTGTGGCTCTTATTAGAAAACCTCAAAACTTGTTTATAGGAGACGAAAGGGGAAAAGAAGAAAGAAGAATCACAGCCAAGGTGAGGTTGCCATTTAGACGTCAAAAACATTTTGATCTCCGTGACAACGTCTTGACAAAAAGGGAAATAAGACAGCCATTAGGCACTAAAGAGAACGGCGCAGCCGTCACATTTTGTGACGTGAATTCTCGAGCGTTTCGATAGCAAGCCAGGCTGAAATGTTGGTGCACAGACGTTACGTTATGGGGCCCCAATTTAAGAGACAGAGCAGGAGCTGGCTGCTGTTTCCTGCTGTCTAATGGCCGATCAGCTCTTCTGCAAAAAGCACAGCAGCTCTTACTAACTGCACATATTCTATATATAGTTTTATGTCCACTCCAAAGGAAAAGTACAGCTGATTACACTTAATAAGGATTTTCTGCTCCATACTGTTCACACAGCCATACGCTTTGCTTCCCTTGTATTTTCTGCGATAATTGGTTGGGAAAAACATACATGGAGCGAAATGGGAGTATTTTTCAGAATGATCCAAGTTTATATCGGCTTGTTTCGAAAAACATGAGTCATAATGTTTTTTCTATTTTTGAAATGCTTTCAGATGGGAGATTTGTTGATTTTCAGTGATGTATAAAAACAAAAGTACAAATCTGGACCTTTTACTGCAACTGCTGCTGTTTTTAAAAGCCCAAATCCCCCCCCCCCCCCCCCCCCCCCCCAAAAAAAAAAACATTTAACACACAACC
>NW_015116317.1:22519-31707 GCF_001443285.1 Poecilia latipinna
CCGACCGTCTTTCCTTTTTTCTTCTTTTTTTAAAAACCCAAAACCCCCCCCCCCCCTCCCACCATCTGAAAAGTAAACATCATTTAACAGCACCACTAAATGTGAGAGCAACGGTGCGAGTGGATGAAACGGTTCGCCGGGATCTAGTGTGTGAATTTTCTGAAAAATCTGTGCACTTAGTGTGTCTGGCTTTCTGTACCTGCAAGCACAACGCTCTCTAACTTTAGAAACTCCATTTCGTGACACAATCACAGATTAAAATAAATAAATAAAAAAGCTCAGAGGCGTCGCCTCCTCTTTGCCCTCACGTCAGGCTCCATCCCTCCGTTCGGAGCTGCTCCTCCAACCAGCCACAATAAAATTCAAATACCCACTTGGCTCAGTTCCCTGACTCCCATCAACACCTTCTGGAAACGCTTAGTACAACTTAACGCGTTATTACAACATATTTTACCAACGCATGGAAAGGGAAACTGCCGAGGCAGCATCACCAGACCTGTGTGTTTTCACCCAGAAATAAACACAAAAACACCCAGAGAAGCAGATAAAGAGGCTTAGCGTGTAATTAGCTTGGACTGTTGCTGCAGTCTGCCATGCACAGGTGAGTCTGCAGACTGAAAACATTTAAATCTCTTCAGCTTTTTCACATTTCGTCACTCTTTCAACATAAACTGCAGCTTGTTTTATTGGGAATTTAAGTGCCCGTGTAGAAAACTGTAAAGTGGTGAAGTGAGTGTTTAGCAAATAAAAATCTGCCTTATTTGCCTTTTTATTTGGCTTCCTCTTGAGTAAATACAGTACAGGGGAAATTTTGCTATTGAAATTTGTTCTTGGATTGTTAAATTTTCTTATTTGCAGTAAATGGGTGCTACTTGGTTCCCATAGAGAGCATCTGTGAACTTTAATTTTCAAGCCTTGCTACAGAATCTCCACTGGAATCAGGTCTAAACTTTGACTGTTCCATTTTGACACGTCAGTATGCTTTCAGTTAAATCAGGGCAAGTCCAAAAGAGTCAGAAGGACTCAACAATTTTGTGATGTTCAGAAAAACCTCCTGTGGATTAAGATGATAAAAAGAACTAAAATCAAGCAAATATAAAGTAGTCAGATTTTTGTGTGTGAGCATGTGCGTGTGTGTGTGCGTGTGTGTGTGTACAGATTTTATTCATTGCAGCTCTAAACCCTATGCAGTATTTTCCACATTTTTTAAAAAGATGATTTGGAAGCAGCAAAGTCGTCTTTCCAGTAAAAGTCTCTTGATGGAGCGGTTCTACTTATTAAACTGCTCGGTTATAAAAAGATGAATACATTGTGTCGTACTTAACATTCTCCATTGTTAAAAAATGATGTTGGTAATAATTTCACCCTGATTACAAAATAAAAAGTTTCTATGTGCATTACTAACTGCTTGAAGGGCAGCTTGGTGGGCGGGGGGTGGGGGGGTTGGGACCAGAATCAGTCCAAGAACCCCAGATGGCCCCAGGGCCACACTTTGGACTCCCCTGACTTAACTCTATTGGCTGTATATTTAAGGTTGTCATCATATTTCAAGTTGGGAATTACTTTTTTCTGGTGTTTTTTTTTTTTGTCACACATTTTCATTTTTCCCAGAAAGTTTATTTCTAGTGTTCTCTGACCAAGACACCTCCTGTTTATTCTGCTCTGTGTTTTTCTTGTTCTCTTTACATGGTTTGTATCAAAGCTCCAGAACTTTATAAGGACTTTTCTTTCCCCGCTTTTCTCTGTGCCCAGCCTGTCAGTTTCAGAAGGTAAAAATTTTTAGAACTTTGGTGGCATGTCTTATGAAAATCTTCCAAAAATAACCACTGATGTTTGTGATTGTGTAGTTGTGAAATCTGTCAGTGTTCATTAGGTTTCAATACTTTTGCAAGGGACTCTATAAAGCTGTTTAATAGCACACAGTCCACTGAAGTTGACAATGGTGCCTTTAGAATAAAGCAGGAATTACCTCTAGGTATCTGGGTTTTTTGCAATTGCAACTTTAAAGTTTTAAAACAACAGAGTTACACTGTGATCAAATTGCGCGGCATTGTTGTAGTTCCAGTTGTTCAGGAGTTATGACATGGTGAATGCATCTGCTCAGTTTTCATGCCATCATGTACTTTATGATTTTTTGTGAAGTAAAACTGAAGAGCTGAGAGGAAAATCAAAACTTCTCCACTATTGGATAATGTCATCTGTCAGATTATCTTTTATTAAATTGCCAACATTTCACATAAAAATACAGAAAACAAAGCAAAAGTAAGTCATATCGTTAGAAAATAAGGCATTTCTTTTTGCTGGTGTTCATAATGCTCACAAAGGACAAACATTACATCATGAGCAGATGAAACAAATCCACATATTAATGAATTCAATGCTAATTTTGTTTTGTTCTAATGATCTAAAATATGTGACAAATGTGTGATAAAGGGTTTAGTGGTAGTTTTCTGGAAACTAGTCATTTTGTTTTTGAAGGGTTGACGTGATTGTGATAGTAAAGCCGTGTGCATCTGTTCAAAGTGTTTAACGAGGTCTGATCTCATCGCTGAGCTTCATCATAAATGGATGAGCTTAGAAAATGAACCTTTATTCATCAACTCCAGATAATTACATTTATATAGTTAAGAATAAAATAAAAAAACGTTTCTTAAAGCAAAGCGCCTCAGCAGAATTGGCCTTTTTATTCTGCAAATCTGCCTCGGTTAATGAGGAAAACACAATCATTTGCACATTATGATATCAAGTAATTTCACTATCTAGCTTTCAGTGAATAAATCCTCCTGATGACTTTGGATAATAATAAAAAAATGCTTTATGCTGATGTTTTATTTAAGTATTAAACAACTTTCCTCCAAAGCGCCTCTGGTTATATTGTATGTAAATCACATTTAGAGGAAGCGGTGCCTCTCTCTCTCTCTCAGCAGTGAGTCTCAGTCAGGTTTGTTCAATTAGAAACAGAAACGCAAGAGGACAGAATTAAAGCCTGGCTTTGTGTCAGGAGCACACAGCAGAAAGGTGTGGCGGCAAATAAAAAGTCAAAACAACATGATGACTGATATGAATTTATTCAACAGCTTCAAAAATAACTGCTTCTGTAAGTGATTGTGGACTGTTTTAGTAGGAAGCAGTTTTCTATTTTTGCTTCAGAGTGAAATCATCCAAGTTGTTGGAAAACGGAGCAAGATTTGTAACGTTCTAATCCATCATGTTGACATTATTCACTGTAAACTTGTGAACTTGGTCGTCTACTTGGTGCTGCCAACTCAGTTACTGTAAAACAAACATATCACCGTTTTATTGCCGGACAGCATCAGCATGATGAGGAGAAAAAACAAAAACAAAACACCTGAGAAGACTGGTTCTTTTTTTTCTTTATGTGTATATAAAGAAAAAAAATACATATATTCTTTATATATATATATATATATATATATATATATATATATATATATATATATATATATATATATATTAGTAAAGTTGAAAACACAGAAAGAAAAATATAGACTTTAATTAGAATTTTTTTTAAAATATTTATGCATATTGTTTTATTTGAAGTTGAATGAATGATATAACAATGCTTTATATACATCCAATAGTTTAAACACCTGGATAAGAGTAAAAGGAATAAATATCTTTGTTGTTGAGCCCATATGTCTATTAATTCAATTAAAACAGCGAAAAAGGTTTTTGAATTGAAAATGTTACTTATTTCAATAAATGAGTTTTTGGTTGAAATGTGAAGTTTAAACGCCTGGGTGAACCCAGCGCCGACTTTGAGGATGAACAGAGCAGCCCCTCCCCCTCTCTGCTCCTTCCAACTAGCCAGCAGCAATTAGCAAACACCTGGTGAAACTTCAGCTGAGCTCATTATAGGAGCATACAAAGTTGTTGTTTGGAAAATACATCAGTAGTATTAGTCTTTATGGGTTACTTGATGTCACAATATATATATTTTTTTACCTACAAGAGTCCGCTACAGCAGAAGGAGAGCCTGGATATTCCAGAGTTGCTTTTTTGTCTGTCTGCCATATTGGATTTAACAAAAAATGTCTTACACTTGCAGTAGATGGACAGTAGTTGATAGTGTATTATATGATGCACTGTTGTCAACTTCAGTGGTCTGTGTGCTATCAAATGGTTTTATGTGGCTGAAAAACATTTAATACTGCTCCTTTAAATAGTTTGGGTCAACAAACATGACTTCTCATTGCTGTTTCTCACCAGTGGTTTTAATTTTTGCCAGATTTGGACATCTTGTCAACAGATGCTCCAGGTCCACAGTTACCTTGGCAACTTCTCAGATTGAGGTTCACCACAACTGGGCCGTAAAGTCAGGTGGACGGCCATGTCTTGGTAACCACTGCATCGGTTTGCAATATTCTTTCAATTTTCAAGTGAAGGACTGAACTGTGAGATGTTCGTATCTCGAGTAATTTCACAACCACACTCTGCTTCAAACTTCTCCACCTCTTTAATCCCCTCACCTTGCCTCTGGGTTCCCTGGTCTTCATGACGCCGTTCTCCCATAAACCCAAAACATCCGCAGTACAACCGCAACACCAATAGCAATGTGTGTCTAAAATTACAATTCACATCCCACACATGCAGGGAAATGCGTCTCGGTCAGAAGATAATGAGCTTTGGTTTTCTTTGTCTCCATGGAATCCCTAAAGGTTTGACAGCTCTGAACTTTTTCGACTGCTTTTTGACTAATACAATCTCATCCCTAATGAACAGCAGCGGCTCCCTCCTCTCGCCTTCGAGGATGTGTTGTGAAATCACCTTTAAATTGATCCCACTTCTTTAAATAAAACCTCCCCTCACACCTAATTGTCATCTCAGTCTGAAAACACCTGTTTCTGATTTCACTTTTTAAAGCCGTTAGCTGTAGCGCTTTCGCACATTTCCCGCCTATCGGTGAATATTTAGCTTTACGTGATTTTGTAACGCCCTTCCTAATTCTACCTGTGGGCCTTTTGTTAGAAAATGAGATTAAATGTTCAATTATACTTCTGAAAAAATTATAAAACAAGTTGGAATGCTGAGAAACAATAGAACGGTGCCTCTGAGTAAGAATTTTAATGCAAGTTTGTTTTTTTTATGGCTTTGCAAAAACAATCTTACTAAGCATTTTCTGTCTAGTTTCAAGTGCAAATATAAGTAAGACAAAACTAACTTACAAGTAACTTATCAGCAAGATATAAGAGCTTGTTTAAGTAAATATTTTGTTGATACTGATGAAAAAGTTTCACTGGGAGATTATTTCACTTGTAGGAAAACATTTTCCCCATGTTAGAAGTGAAATAAATTTGTACTTTGTGTTTTTGCAGTGTTCATTCCTCCTCTGAATCATAAAAGTCTCCCACCCTAATACAGTCACACATGCACTGTGTCCACACACCTCCAGCTCATCCAACAACATAAATGGCTTTTCATAGACCACAAACGTGAATGCTGCCCGGACTGGAAGTTCCTTCATCACACTCTGCACCCAGACCAGTCCCACTGCAGAGAGTCGAGTCGTTTGGCGGAAAAAGACAGTCGTTTTCACTCCGACAAAGTCACACGGAGCATTGAGCTCCCCGCTTATTTAATGGTTCAATAGCAGTACCTACTCCCTCCTGTTCGAGAGCATTGTTTCCCTACGGTTATTGCGCCATCCGTTACCGCCGCCGATGCCTGCCTGACATAAATGCATACTTCCCCCGTGCCAGCCAGGCAAATGAAACTGAATTGGAGGTGGAGGAAGAAGGAACGAGAGATTAAGTGATGGATGGCCCACGACGAAGGAGAGACGGGGGGGTTGAGGAGGGGCAGAGCAAGGTTGAGGAGGAGAGTGAAAGGATTAGTTGACAATGGGAGGTGGGACTGTGTATGTGCCTGTGAATTGTTCTTATCTTACCTTCTGTGTTCATTTGTCATTTGTCTGATGAGCACTGCTTCCTGGGTGAGTGTTTCAAGTTATTTCACACCCAAATGTATACCTGGAGTTATGGTGTATGTAAATAAAACTACCAGTTTACATGTTTAAGAAAGTAGGTTGATGATCATGACAATGTGGCTCAACAGTGGACCTCCATTACTTGAAGGGTTAGGGTTGGGTAAGGCTAAAAATCGAGGGTTTCAGCTAAAATCTGCTAAACCATCTCTAAAACCTTTCATCCCTGCCTATTTGATAGTTAGGACAACAAATATACCTTCATATGCAATAATACAAGAGGGAGAAACCATCTTAGTGCTGCTGCAGAAGCTAACATCAACAGTCGTCCTTTGCTTCGTTTTTCAGGGTTATAGCCAATCAGCCACCAGGGAAAATAAATGGTTCTCCTGCATTGGCTGCTTTACAAACACCAGCCAGGGAGGACATGGAGGAGATTTTTTTTTTTCCCACAGATTATGTGTAAACTATACTGTTACATAGTCACACTTTTAACAAAAATGAAAAGAAAAGTTACATACTGCAGCTTTAACAGTAACCAGGAAACAGCTTTGTCTGAACCGAAAGAAGTCGTTGGAAATCTTACATTGGCTATGTAAAGCACTGATTCCCATGCGACGTATTAAGTTTTGTCCTTTGGAAATGCTGTGGTTAAAGTCTTACCTGTAGTCATTTCCTTTTTCCACAGCTTGGAAAAAGAAAAGACAGGCAGAGTACTTTACAAAAGATGTTCACATCCTGGACACAGTTTGTTGCATGGGAAGCTAAACGTATGTTCAGACATTTCAAAGTTGTGCAGCCACTGCATGTTTATGAAAACAGGAACAGAAATAACCTTGCACCACATGAAGGCTTGGCTAAACACCGAGGCAGTCGAATATGAGAACGACGACGACGGATTTGGATGTAGAACACACTCTGCTGTCTCTGGATTTGCCAGTCTTCCTGTACAGTCGGAACTTGTTTTTTCATTTTTCTGAACAAAAATCCTTCAATAAATTGTCAGTTTTACTTAAGATACTACCAGCTCACAGTGTCGCCACATAACCCTTCCCTCCAAACTGTGAAGTCAAGAAAACCGTAACTGAAAAGCCCACTGGTTTCTGACAAGACGGTTAAAACCCTGACAAGTTTTTGCTCAAACTAACGACCAAATTAGAATAATCCAGAAAAAAAAGCAAATGTCCACACATGTGCCAAACACCAGTACAATTAGACCACAGAGTGGCTCATGGAGGAGAATTGTGTGGAATTCAGCTCTGATTTTCTCCATCCTGATAATAAAGCACAAAAGCAGCTCTGCTCACCGCTGCCTGCTACTCTCTATCTCAAGGGGATAAAAGGGAGAGGGAATAATTGCTTACCTTCACACTGTGTGTAAAGTGTGTCTCCTTTGAGCAGCCAGACCTGATGATAGCAAGGGTGCTCCCCTCTCCCCCCCAACCCCACCTCCACCACTTTCTACCGTCCAGTGCTGCTGCAGCAGTCTCTGAAGGCCGCCTCGAAAAACAAAATAAATGTGGCGGTCCTCACAAGAAAGTGAACCGCACACAGGCACTGGAGCTGCATGAAGCACCACCCACAGAAAAGGTTTCACTTTCACTGCAAATTTCCAAGACGTCGCCCCGTTCCATCAGCAAGCAAGACGAAATTTGACAAAGCGAGGTGAGTGTGTGTCAATAATTGGATCTTTTCCTCGTTTTCCCGAACAGACGCGCTCGTCTGCACGTGTTGCCGCTGTCGCATTACGCACATCCAAAAGGGCTGTGTGGGGTAAATATGTTAGGCTGATTATCTAATCATGACTGGGCCTTCGGGGAGCAGAATATGCCGCTGCCTCGCCAACGCGGAACATGCTGATCGCGCAAGTTCTCCCACAATGCCCTTCACCGCCGCAGCGGTTCATATCTCAGAGGCGATTTAGATTGCTAACGCAGGCTGTCTAAATCAAGTGCTGTTGTGACAATTTGCTTTGAGGGGATAATTGATGTGTTCGGATTCCTCCAGACTTCAGATCTGAGGGATTATTCATTATCCGCCTGTGGCCATATGGTCGGCTGTGTGGTTTTTGTTTAGGGAATTTGAATTAATTTAATGTTGTTTTTTTTTTTTCCAACAAAATCCTCACAGAAGTTTGAAAGAAAAAAAGGATTCACTGATTGGTTAATCGCTATCTAATTAAAACAAGAAATCAAATGTTGCAAGCTTGCGGAAAAAAAAAATCTAAACATAAACAACAAAATTAATCAGAAATATTCCCAGTAATGTTCCAGACAGTTTCACTAAAACATTTTAATAATTTTTGCATTACCACATCTTCATTGTTCAATTTGCATTTACTTCCACTAAATGCTACACTCCAAATATTTTCACATTATGCTAGTAGTGGTTGTTGTTTTTATTTCAATTAAAATGAAAAATGCTTTTTAATTCCCTCCACAGACGCATCATAATATAATTCAAGTTTGTTTTTGTTTGCCACAATCTACTCATAATTTCCTTATCTAAATTAGTTTCAGGGAATCGCTGAGGCTTGTTGGAGAATGTAAATGGAGGCTTGTTGAACACGACTGATGACAGGTTGTGATATGAGGAAAGAAACCAGTGCTGACTCTGATTATGAGCCGAAAACAGAGCAGTGGCTGCCAAGCACCTTGCACTGTAGAAGGATTGTGATCAACATTTTTAAATGTCGGATCCGCTCTTCTCTCTGATTTAAGAAAAAAACAAGAAGAAAACCCCAGCAGGAGCATCCCGAAGCGACGGGTTCAAACTTATTCTGGGAGGTTTGAGTTCTATTTGTTCACAAATGCATCACAAGGTTTTGACTTGGGAAGTCAAATGTCTCTTAAAGAATTGGTTCATGACTCATCATATCTGTCATCATATCAGTATATATATTTTGAATAATATGTACCGTCTCCTAATCCCACCATGTGAACGCCAGTGATTGTGCATCTGGATGAAGGATTAAATTAGTTTCAATTATTTCTTATACGATTTCTAATTATAATCTTATAATTTCGGTTGTTTTGTGTTTACTGTTTGCATATTGATTGTATTTATTGACAAAAATTGATGTAACTGGGTCATCTAACCTTGTTTTGCATAACCTTTGTCTACACCAAGACAAGTTACTCAGAGTTCAGGAACAACATGAAAAATAGCCTTATAGAGGAGCCATGCTGTGACAAGTTCCTGAAGGCGGAGCTTTGGAACGAGCAGGAGTTTTTAAAGAGACAGA
>NW_015116317.1:31717-39628 GCF_001443285.1 Poecilia latipinna
CTATTTGATAGTTAGGACAACAAATATACCTTCATATGCAATAATACAAGAGGGAGAAACCATCTTAGTGCTGCTGCAGAAGCTAACATCAACAGTCGTCCTTTGCTTCGTTTTTCAGGGTTATAGCCAATCAGCCACCAGGGAAAATAAATGGTTCTCCTGCATTGGCTGCTTTACAAACACCAGCCAGGGAGGACATGGAGGAGATTTTTTTTTTTCCCACAGATTATGTGTAAACTATACTGTTACATAGTCACACTTTTAACAAAAATGAAAAGAAAAGTTACATACTGCAGCTTTAACAGTAACCAGGAAACAGCTTTGTCTGAACCGAAAGAAGTCGTTGGAAATCTTACATTGGCTATGTAAAGCACTGATTCCCATGCGACGTATTAAGTTTTGTCCTTTGGAAATGCTGTGGTTAAAGTCTTACCTGTAGTCATTTCCTTTTTCCACAGCTTGGAAAAAGAAAAGACAGGCAGAGTACTTTACAAAAGATGTTCACATCCTGGACACAGTTTGTTGCATGGGAAGCTAAACGTATGTTCAGACATTTCAAAGTTGTGCAGCCACTGCATGTTTATGAAAACAGGAACAGAAATAACCTTGCACCACATGAAGGCTTGGCTAAACACCGAGGCAGTCGAATATGAGAACGACGACGACGGATTTGGATGTAGAACACACTCTGCTGTCTCTGGATTTGCCAGTCTTCCTGTACAGTCGGAACTTGTTTTTTCATTTTTCTGAACAAAAATCCTTCAATAAATTGTCAGTTTTACTTAAGATACTACCAGCTCACAGTGTCGCCACATAACCCTTCCCTCCAAACTGTGAAGTCAAGAAAACCGTAACTGAAAAGCCCACTGGTTTCTGACAAGACGGTTAAAACCCTGACAAGTTTTTGCTCAAACTAACGACCAAATTAGAATAATCCAGAAAAAAAAGCAAATGTCCACACATGTGCCAAACACCAGTACAATTAGACCACAGAGTGGCTCATGGAGGAGAATTGTGTGGAATTCAGCTCTGATTTTCTCCATCCTGATAATAAAGCACAAAAGCAGCTCTGCTCACCGCTGCCTGCTACTCTCTATCTCAAGGGGATAAAAGGGAGAGGGAATAATTGCTTACCTTCACACTGTGTGTAAAGTGTGTCTCCTTTGAGCAGCCAGACCTGATGATAGCAAGGGTGCTCCCCTCTCCCCCCCAACCCCACCTCCACCACTTTCTACCGTCCAGTGCTGCTGCAGCAGTCTCTGAAGGCCGCCTCGAAAAACAAAATAAATGTGGCGGTCCTCACAAGAAAGTGAACCGCACACAGGCACTGGAGCTGCATGAAGCACCACCCACAGAAAAGGTTTCACTTTCACTGCAAATTTCCAAGACGTCGCCCCGTTCCATCAGCAAGCAAGACGAAATTTGACAAAGCGAGGTGAGTGTGTGTCAATAATTGGATCTTTTCCTCGTTTTCCCGAACAGACGCGCTCGTCTGCACGTGTTGCCGCTGTCGCATTACGCACATCCAAAAGGGCTGTGTGGGGTAAATATGTTAGGCTGATTATCTAATCATGACTGGGCCTTCGGGGAGCAGAATATGCCGCTGCCTCGCCAACGCGGAACATGCTGATCGCGCAAGTTCTCCCACAATGCCCTTCACCGCCGCAGCGGTTCATATCTCAGAGGCGATTTAGATTGCTAACGCAGGCTGTCTAAATCAAGTGCTGTTGTGACAATTTGCTTTGAGGGGATAATTGATGTGTTCGGATTCCTCCAGACTTCAGATCTGAGGGATTATTCATTATCCGCCTGTGGCCATATGGTCGGCTGTGTGGTTTTTGTTTAGGGAATTTGAATTAATTTAATGTTGTTTTTTTTTTTTCCAACAAAATCCTCACAGAAGTTTGAAAGAAAAAAAGGATTCACTGATTGGTTAATCGCTATCTAATTAAAACAAGAAATCAAATGTTGCAAGCTTGCGGAAAAAAAAAATCTAAACATAAACAACAAAATTAATCAGAAATATTCCCAGTAATGTTCCAGACAGTTTCACTAAAACATTTTAATAATTTTTGCATTACCACATCTTCATTGTTCAATTTGCATTTACTTCCACTAAATGCTACACTCCAAATATTTTCACATTATGCTAGTAGTGGTTGTTGTTTTTATTTCAATTAAAATGAAAAATGCTTTTTAATTCCCTCCACAGACGCATCATAATATAATTCAAGTTTGTTTTTGTTTGCCACAATCTACTCATAATTTCCTTATCTAAATTAGTTTCAGGGAATCGCTGAGGCTTGTTGGAGAATGTAAATGGAGGCTTGTTGAACACGACTGATGACAGGTTGTGATATGAGGAAAGAAACCAGTGCTGACTCTGATTATGAGCCGAAAACAGAGCAGTGGCTGCCAAGCACCTTGCACTGTAGAAGGATTGTGATCAACATTTTTAAATGTCGGATCCGCTCTTCTCTCTGATTTAAGAAAAAAACAAGAAGAAAACCCCAGCAGGAGCATCCCGAAGCGACGGGTTCAAACTTATTCTGGGAGGTTTGAGTTCTATTTGTTCACAAATGCATCACAAGGTTTTGACTTGGGAAGTCAAATGTCTCTTAAAGAATTGGTTCATGACTCATCATATCTGTCATCATATCAGTATATATATTTTGAATAATATGTACCGTCTCCTAATCCCACCATGTGAACGCCAGTGATTGTGCATCTGGATGAAGGATTAAATTAGTTTCAATTATTTCTTATACGATTTCTAATTATAATCTTATAATTTCGGTTGTTTTGTGTTTACTGTTTGCATATTGATTGTATTTATTGACAAAAATTGATGTAACTGGGTCATCTAACCTTGTTTTGCATAACCTTTGTCTACACCAAGACAAGTTACTCAGAGTTCAGGAACAACATGAAAAATAGCCTTATAGAGGAGCCATGCTGTGACAAGTTCCTGAAGGCGGAGCTTTGGAACGAGCAGGAGTTTTTAAAGAGACAGAGACCCAATTTCAAGGCATTTAATTACAAAGTCAAATTTCTTTTCAGTCGTATTTGACACAGTAATTTTTTTTATGACAACTGAAGGTAACACAGTTATTTGATTATGGTATAAAATGGCGTGAAAAATCCATAACACCGCCCCCTTAAGGCGCCTGATGAGAACGGACCGTGGATGTTTCCTGGCTTTTCCTCCTGGACCTGTTGTGTTCACTCTCCTACTTTAGTGAAGCAGAAGCAAATTAAATTGTGAACGTCTCAAACACTGATTCAAACCTAAAAATACTGCAAAGTAACCAAACTGCATCAGTTTCATTCAAACAACTTCACCTGTTGGCCAAGTTCATGTTGCTAAAACTGTGATCATGTGCTCACAGAAAACAAGGGAACCAACCTCCCTCTGTGTGCGTGACTGTGTGTGTGTCAACTTTTATTTTGCTGTCTGATTACACGGCACACTTGATTTGTCTCATTTCAGGGATGAGCAGGACTGAGATGGTAGCACAGTGATTCAGGGGCTCTCTACCATCAATTCAATTCAATTAGTTTTAATTAGCGCAATGGAGAGAAAGAGGAAAAACAACAAGCTCACAGGGTCCTCCAACAATGAAATGGATTACTCGTGAGTAAAAGCTTATCAAATTAGCCAGCTCTATATGTGGAGAATATTAAATTGGAGTGCTGCAAGACATGGAACGGGAATGACTTATACTGATATTTAAAAGGCATGAAATCTCTGTTGTATTCAAATCAGCTCATGATAACAAGCTGCCCATTATTTGATGGCGTTTGGTGCGTGATGCACTCAGTCTGCGTGTGTCTTTTTGTGGAACACTTAGTTTGTTTTCTTAGAGGCTGATTTCAGTGGAAAACAACAATCAAGACTGACTCAGATCTGATTGATGGATCTGTTTGATAATCACCATGGAGACGAGCAGTTTTTCTCAGAAACAGAGAGCCTCTGATCAGTCTGAGAAACACAATGTGACAATGAGACATAGGAGCATGACTCTCACGTCGTCTTACCAAGTATTTGTGGTCTAGTTTCTCTTTGATATAATAAATAAGAAGACTAACTTTAAAGTAACTTTTCAGCAAGATATAAGAGTTTATTTTAAACCAATACATTTTTAATATTGATGAAAATACTAGTTCCACTGGCAGATTATTTCACATATAACATGAAAATATGTCCTGTTACAACAGATAATAATAATAATCTGCCAATGGAACAAACAATCAGGAAGAGAGAACTATGCTGAAACAAGGCAGTGATCTGGTAGACCAACAAAAAGTTCTTTCAAGACTGCCACAAAAAAAAAGTTACAAACAACTTTCTGCTGGAATACAGGAATCTTTTTGGAAAAAAAAAAGCAAAAAAAGCAGTTCAGTTGTTTGAAGAGGCAGAATAGAGGTGGCACTTGAAGATCAAGTCATCAGAAGAACACCCTTACTCTGCCAGGCAACAAAGAGACAAACCAAAAACATCCAGAACAAAGTTCTCGGGAGTGAGAGGACCAAAACTGAACTTTATGGCCTCGACCACAAACACTACATTTGGAGAGAAGTAAAAGTTTCCTGCAAAGAAACACAGAGCTGGATTACTGATGTGTTGGGGTTGTATGAGACTGAGAAGCAGCACCAAGTTAGTTTGAAACGTAAGATTAATTCAGCAAGTTATGAGCAACACTGAAGGAATATTAACTCCCAGGTCAGTTGCTGAACATGGGACGTTTTTGAACCTTCTAACACGACGATTATGAAACCACAAGACAGATGAAGTTCACCAGTCAACAAAACTTAATTTAGCAAATGTTTAAATTAAGGTGGTTGAGATGTTTCTGTTGCCTAAGACTGTAACTGATGTAGTCAAATATTCTATTAATTATTCTGATGATTAATCAATGAAACTGGCAGATCTTTCATTTAACCATGTAAGCTTTTTTTATGCAGAATAAAAAATGAATAGATTGCAAATACACAAATAATTATAATCCTTTATTAGATAATAACAGAAACATTTTTTATTTCCTAAAATGCAAAGCATGCATCTCCAGCTAAAATAATAATGCCAATAACACGAGTAGCTCAGGCCTTGATGCTTGACTTGGCATCAATACGGTGTAGAGCTGAGCTCAGGATTATTTTTTGGATTAACCAGCTGAAAACAAAAGGTGCTTAATATGAGATTTTTCTTTGCAGAATTTAAACCAGGTGAAGGTAAAACTAACTTCGTAATGTAAATTTTCACAGTTCTGTAAAACCTGAGTGAGTCTGTAACTCTACTCGTTTCAGTCCTACTGCCTCCCTTCATTCTGTCTTTAATACTATTATGTTATATTCTCTTGAAAATATAAACGATTAATCCATTACTAAATTACTTCATGATTACTTTAATAATTGATTCATCTCGATTAATCCAATAAATTGTTATGATGTTGCTGTTATGATTGATTTTTTAAGAAGTGCATTTTGATGTCATATTCTCTAGAAAACAACCCAAAAACTGAAATGTAAATGTCTGAGTATGCAGTATAACTAACATGAACTGTCTTCTTGTTTTCTCTGTTTCCATGTGGATAAGCGGCGCAAACGCAGCAGCAACAGATTGATGGGTAAAACTGGACAGCTTTAGGACTCAGCCTCTGTTGTTTGGACAGAGACTCAGATGGTAAAAAGAAAGTAGAAACTGTCTAATCTCAATGGAGTTCATCACATTGAATTTGTGCGAGTTTTATAGAATTATTTCTCTCCAACAAATGTACAGTTAAATAAAATAAAAAAACATCCATCTTTTTTCCTCACTGTCTGATGTTAAAACAGACCAAACTTCTCTGGCTGCAGGTCAGTTAAAATGACTAATTCTATTTATATTTATATATTGTATTTAGTGGCCTTGACTTTGAACTCTATGAATTGGGTCAAAGATTCTGGGTTTCCTTCCAGAAACATTTTTATCAGGTCCCATTTGTATAACTCAACCATCTAAAATAATCTTAAACTTAAATAACTGCAAGTTCTAATAAAGAAATCCTCCAACAATGTCAGTTCAAAAACAATTTGAATGTTCTTGGATGAGAGAGAAGAGTCAGATGCAAGTTAAGTTTCTATCAGGTCTCTCTTACGTCTCAAGTTTCGTTAGCTTGAGATCTGCTTGATGACAAAGAAAATTATAGTTTGTCGCAAATAGATCCATTCCAGCCATACAACATGCTTCCTAGCTTCCACTTTCACGGACTGTAGTTTCTGTTAGATGATTTGATCATTTTCAGAACACACAAAAAACTGGCCTGTTAAACATCATATGCATTCAAACATACGGTCACGTTGACAGTCGTTTGCTCCAATTGGGCTCAACCGAACACCTTAGAGCTTCTCTTTGTTTCCCAGCTGGATTTGAATATCAGTGTTTTTACAGCTCAGCAGAGCACTTCCTATTTTTAATTCTCCTCAGCTAATAGCATCGACTGAAGATACCGAGTGTAAATCAGCCTCGGATCGATAGCCCTAATGAAAGTCGGTGGGACTCCCCAACCACACTGTGCTCACAAAGCGCCGTACGGCATATTTTCCAGACAACGAGGGATCGGCTTTGACCGACAGAGCCGCTCTATATCAGCTGCACCGCCATGTGTTATCCTAAAGAGTGGCCTGCTGCCAACGCTGCTGGCAAAAAGGAAAAACAAACAAAAAAAGAAATAAGTAAAACAAGTGGGGGACATTTGATATCGGCAGAGAGGGGGGTCATTTAAGTCAGGCAGACCATTTGAAGCAGTAACTCCATTTCTGTCTGCTTTCACTTTGACTCTATTTCCTCTGTTCATCATGTCTGACACCAGCGCTGACAGAGTTCCTCATTAGCTGCCGTCAGTGGCGTCACTGCGGTCTCCTGCCTCAGTCAGAGAACAGCCCAGTCTGATCATCATGTTCTTCATTGGGTCTTCAGCTTTTCCTGTTAGCCATATTCACAGAACACCATTGGGCTTTTTCTCTTTTTTTTTTTTCTTTTTTTATGCAAGTCCCTCATGTAGTGTTACATATTATATTCAGATATAGAGAGAAAACTCTTGGGGAAATAAAAGGTTTCAGATAAATTGTGTATTCATATCTTACAGTCACAGAAAACCCTTAGGGAGCCACATACAGTACGCCATTGAAGCTATATTTCTCTTTACTGTACTTTTTGCTGTTTTTAGCCACTGTCATGTCATAGGACTTCAGTCTGTGAACAGAAAAATCATGGTGCCATTTAGTGAAAACTGTATATCAAGAAAATAAACATTTTCTGTTCAGGAAACCTTTTAGTTACCAAATTATTAAATAAATAGGCATATGAGCTCCATAACAAACACATTTATTGCTTTTAATCTGTTTTCTTTGTAGTCCACCATTCATGGAACTTCTTTAGAAATATGGCTAGTGAGCCCTGACATTAGGGTTAGCGTCTGTGCTGCTGCTACATGTTTAGCATTGAGATGCTATTTTTGACTTGAATAGCTTTGCTGATAGGCTAACTTATTTTAGAACAACTTAAAAACAATAAAAGTGTTTTTTTTACCAGCATTCCATTGGATCAATTTTTGAGGCAGAAATAAACCCAGAGTGAACCAAAAGAAGCAGATTTGTCCTTCACTGCTGTTTGCAGATATTGCCCGTGCGTCTGATTTAAGGGCATACCAGAAACGTGTGAATACAAAGGTTCCATATTGTAATTTTTGCATGTAAGGAAAAGAAAAAAGCAGTAAAATATGTTTAAACATTTTAACACATTAAAATCTATGTAATTAATGCAATGACATTAAATCAAGTACTGTATATATATATATATATATATATATATATATATATATATATATATATATATATATATATATATATATATATATATATATATATATA
>NW_015116318.1:0-2730 GCF_001443285.1 Poecilia latipinna
TATTGGTTATTCGTTTTCAGCTGTCTGATAGAGTCAGATACTTGTTTAAAATCTACTGGTATTTGAAAGTCTTCATTATGTCATCAACTTCAATATGGTCCTCTGTCATGGAGTGTTTATGAAAAAAAAAAAAAACAACTCTTATTTGACCAAAGCAGACAGTCTCGGATATAATCGGAGTTAAAGTTTAAAAAGAGGTTAGCAAAATCTACATGTGTGTCAGGACAGTTTTTATAGGAATAACACTCCACAAAAACAACTGTTAGCATGAACGCAGCATCTAATGGTTGTAATGATGACTTGGTGACCACAAGATGCCGACCTTTTCTTCTATCCTGCCCTCTGCGCGCCTGCATTACTTACTAGGGACAGAAAAGGTTTGAACTGTCGAGATATCATAATCAGTCCATTGGTGTGGCGTCACAGAGTTTGCTATGTTAGAACATTTAATTTATCGTCTTAAAACTGGGTCATAAAACTCCTATCCAGTATTTCAACATATTTCCTTCCAGGAAACTGATGTCAGACAAATAATTTATACATTTCAGCTCCAGTAAAGACCGACGTATACCCAGCAGGACATCAAGAAAATAATTTTTTTTTAGCATATAAATTCAGAACAAGCTGCAACAATGTCCAGAGAAGAGCTACAAGGACGAAATGATGTCCTTTTGCTTTCAGAGCTTTGGAAAAGAGAACACATTTCTCTTTTCTTGAGGATTATGTGTAGGCCTTAAGTCTCAATCCATAGTGTTATGTTTAAAATATGTTGTTTTATGTCATCACTGTTATTTACTTTATTGTTTATTAGTTATTTATGTTTGCTTTACTTTATTTTCTTCAGCCATAATTAGTCATGCTATTTCTAATTGCCTCTCCAGCAAACTGGTATTTTTGGGTTTCAATAAATATATAAAAAAAAATTCAAACAAATCAGCTCTTCTTCTTTTAATAGAATTATTTCTATACATTTTTAATGTTGTTATTGCCAGTCATTATACTTGTCTGCCTGCTTTGATTTGCTGCAAGCAAGGATGTACACAGATCAGATAATATGGGATCTATGAAACTTATTAATTTGAGACAACCAGCGAGACTGGTTAATTTATGAATATTAAAATAATTTAAAATGACTCAGTTTGCTACATCTGCTAAGCTCTGAGAATTACCCAAAAGCCTTGGCTATAGAGAATCATTAAACTAATTAGTCACTTTTAATTTAATATTTTCATTTTTAATTTAATATTTTCTGTTGCATGGCATACACCATGCAGCAGAGGTTAATTTTACACTGTGCAAATAATGGATACAAAAACCAAAGAAAGTGTCATCTTTTTACAGGTTTTGAAATATTTAAATGTTGCCATTTATATAGCAGTAGTGCAGCAGTTCTTTGTAAGCGCTTGACTCATCATATTTTAATGCAGGAATGTTAGGAGTACGCAGGCAAAGTTCACATCCTGATTGGGAATTTATGAATAACCTTTGTGGGTTTATGAGATTATTTTCAGCAGATTGTTGCACAATAAATCATGTGTTGCTAAAATATGCGGTTTTTCTACAATAACAATTAGTCATCATGGCTAACGGGTGTAGCAGTGACACAGATATTGTGTTTTGTGGCTTCAGCAATTTGGGAAAATTTGTTTTAGATGTTGCCATGGCTGGCTGTCTTCATGTGAACAACTATTACTACTCATTTATTTAAAAAAAAAAAAAAAAAAAAAGGTTTCATTAACATGAATTTACAGACAGACTGAGAGTCTGTTCTTTATTCAGTGAAGTTGCTCACAGTGGGTAGAGAATCCAGAAATTTGACTCAAGTAAGAGTAGAAATACGTCATAATAAAATTACTCAAATAGAAGTAAAAAGTACAGCATAGTAAAAATACTCCTAAAAGTAAATAATTTTTGTAAAATATTACTCGAGTAAATGTAATACTGTAAACGTAACCAGTAGTGACTATCCAACTCCGGTTGGAGGATGTGGGAACTTCAGTTTTCCAATTTGATTATAAAACAGCAAACTATAAAATCACCACCAACCAACCTCTGCATTCATCATACATGAGACAATGACAGTGTAGGAGACTTTTGGCTAAAGAGCAGTCTAATGTGCTCGAGGTGAAACAATTTGTATTTTCCTCTGTGTTTTTATTCACGTTTGTCCTTAAGAGGTCTTCACCTCTAAACTATGAGCTGCTCATCCGGATATCTTAGAAACAAACAAAAAAAAACAAAAGCCCAGATTTAAGTTGGACAAGATCAGGGCGGAGTAGATTTCCCAGATTTGGTTTCAACAGAGTATCTTGCTGGGACCTGCACTGCACAACTCCCAGGAGTGATCGCAAGGCGTGGTCCAGCGGAACCAGTTGGCCCAACCAAAACATTCCACCTCCTGTGGCCTGTGAGGTCTGCTGGATCTCTGGATGATCTAATGTCTGTTTTGAACACTCCTCGTTTTAAACAGGGACATGATTCCAGAGCGCATCATCGTTATGCCAGCCTTTGTGTTCTGACGCCACTGCTCAAGTTGGTGCCGTTAGGATGTGATATATGGATGTTTTTGCAAGTATTTCACCACCTCATGTTCTTTAAATAACTTACTTTGATTCATCAGACCTGGACGGCGAACGTGCATGGAAAGAAATCAAGTCAGATTAAAAAAAAAAAAAAAAAAAGAAAAATATCGGAAAAGGGGAAAAAAGGGTTTTTCCAAAAACAATTTTT
>NW_015116318.1:5827-26098 GCF_001443285.1 Poecilia latipinna
TTGATTCTTCAGACCTGGAGGGCGAATTTTCATGGAAAAAAATCAAGTCAAATTAAAAAAAAAAAAAAAAAAAGAGAAATATCAGTAAAGAGGAGAAACAGGTTTTTACCAATACAAATTTCTGAAGATGATCAATATTCTGGCTCAAACATAGAGAAAATTATTGCTTTTCTTTTGAAAAAGTTCGCAAATCGGTAAAGTCGTTAGAAATTCAAGACTTTTCGTCGTCATGTTTTATCTTAATAGATTAAACTTTTTTTTCGCAATTAATTTTGTTTTCACAAGTCAATTATCACCTTTACAAATCACAAACTCTAAACAGTCTGGCATAATTCGCTACATGCTTGTGCTAATGCTAAAAATGACATTTTCATTTTGAAAGTAGATTAAAGGAGCTCTGGTTCAAGCACTTTATTTATATTTGAAATTGGAAGCGATCAAATACAGACCAGACAAATAATCCCTTTAATTCAGTTCACATCCGAAACCAAAACTTCAGCGCGGAGTGACTGGACGCAAACAAGCAATAAAAAGCTAATTTGACAGACTGACAGACTACTTTTTTGTTTGGCGGCGCCTCCATGTCACCCACCTGGCCCGCATAGCTTCGGGTCAGCAGGGCCGCATATGAAAAACATATGGAAAACAGCCACTGCTCTCCTATAAGAACCGAGCTTTGTTTCTCCAAACTGGGGATGTTCAGAGACTGCTTGTAAGATACTAACTATTAATAATCACTCCACTGATCCCAAAAATAATAATTTCAGAATAAGCTTTATTTGCAAAGTTTGTGTACACAAATTAAAACACTAAAATATATACACTTTAAATGAGAAACTTAAAGATAAATATAAAATACAAACACATTTATACCTAGATACGTATACATTAGTGTTGGCAGCATATAAATAAGGATCTCGGTGTGATGAAGTTAATGCTGAGTTGTTCGTCACTTACAGGCTAGAAACGGGCATTAACTGTGTGTTAGATCTTACAGGGGGGTTTACCTAGACCCAGAATAAAACCAGCCTCTTCAAATAATAAAAAAAAAAAATCTTTTGATAGTGAAAAGCAGACTTAGTCACGATTCAGAAAGTGATTCAGTTCAACCATCTTCTAAATAACACTCGGGGCTTGTTTTGCTCGCACCGTGCGGGCTATAATTGGATCATTGCTCATTCTTTGTGAGGTTGTGGTTGGTTGGAACCATTGTTTCTCTTAGAAGATGTAAACCGTGGGACCAAAGCATGCAGCTTGATGGAAATACTGAAGAGTCTCCTTCTTGTGTTGACATGGCGCAGCTGAGGGAGTAAACAGAGAGTTCACGTTGGGCGAAATTAAGAAGAACGAGCTATTATTGGACTCGCAGTTGATTTTAAAGGTGGAGGTGAGCAGTCATTGGCCACTTTGTCCGTATCTGATCACAGCAGCAGCAGCAGCAGCAGCAGCAGCGGTGGAGTTGAGCTCTTCCTTTCACAGCAGCAGCAGCAGAGAGCTTATTTCCATCTGAGCTCAACCCGCCCACCTCCGCTCTCTGTCTGCCTCTCTGGGCGACAGTTTCTCTCCGCTTCGGTCTGTCTCCACTTCACTCTGCGGCTCAGAGAGACGGGGCTCAACAGCCGCCGAGTCCGACCGGCTTTATTCTAACACCTGCTCCTCCTCGAGTCGGATACATGGAGACAACCTGAGCGTAAAAAACTTTTTTTCCCCTCCTCCTTCTTCTTCTTCTTCTTTTTCTTTTCTGCGGAGCGCGCGCGCTTCTTTGGTTGTCTTTCTCAAGAAACTACCAGAACATCTGTTTGATTTCCGGCGGACCTTTGGATCATCATTTCAGGTGAGAAAAGCTGACCCCGCGGGTCTCTACGTGTGTCCGTGTCTGAATTTAAATGCCATCAGTCGGGGGGGTCATGAGTGGAGAACCGAGGCGCACAGGCTCTCTCTCACTCCACAGGCTAAACGTGTCGTCGAAAGCAGAGCTGTGTTTTCCCCTCATGTAACGATACGAAGTTGCTTATAATCTGCTTATATGGACTAGAAAGGTCCAAGTCTGCCTCTGTTCCCTCGCCTCTGACATGCTCTTGGCTCAAGCCGGAGGAGAGAGTTTAGTTTCTTTGTCATCACTAAGTCTTTATCAGCCCTCATGAAAATGCTTGGGATTCCAGCAGCAGGTGCCGCGGATAATGGGAACCAGTAAGCCTGGGAATCAGAGAGGCAGTGGGGGGAAAGGGGGCTAAATCAAGCACATGAGTTAAATCAATCATCTGCAGCACTATGACTTCCACTGCCTGGCAAAGGTATTCACATACCTTGAACCTTTAGACATTTTGACTTTCTACCTACTTTGTGTTATATTTGGATTTGATAAGTGGCAGACCAATGCAAAGTAATGTGTTTTTTTTTCTCAGATTGGACAACAATACATGGATTTTCAAACATTTTTACAATCAAAATCGGAAAGTGTTGCATTTATATTCACGTCTCAATCTGTTTTGCATATCAAGAGACTGAAATGTCTCAAGCTCAGTCAGATTGGATGGAGAGAGGCAGAAAACAGCAGTTTTTAAGCTCAATTGGATTTAGGTCTGGACTTTGACTGGGCCATTCTGACACACACACACACACACACACACACACACACACACACACCTGCTTTTACCTAAACCATTCTCTTTTTTGTACTGCTTTGTATTTATCTCAGTATTATTGATATTAACAAACCTCATTGTGCTTCAATACTCAGGTGGATTTATGCTGAATTTAACCACTTTTTGGGGAGTAGGTGTCATGTGAGAGCAGTTGGCTACACTTGTTTATATTTAGAAGGAATCAGAGAAAAGGTGGGTTGAGTACAAATGCAGGCTATTTCAAGTTACTGAAAGTTGTTCACATGTATGCACTACTTTCTGTTTTAATGTGTGTGCACAACCCAAGAGGAGTCTGTGCATGCTCCAAAATCCATCAGAGGCTCATTATGTTGGTCATAATTTCAAACCTTTCCGCATATTTGCAGAATCGAACCCGAACTGTGTTGTGGTATACACGGCACCTGTCTGCTGTTCACTGTTTTTTTTTTCTCTTTTTTTTCTTTTGTTTGTTTTAATGCAAATTATTTCAGTTTTTTCAAATAATGGCTGTCAGAGCCGAACCTCTGGCCCCCTTTTGCTCTTTCTGTCGACACAATAGGAACACATGTATCAAGTTCCTGCAGGCTTCGGCTCTGCGGCTGGACAATGAAGCCTTTATGACAATTTGTACACCTGAACCAATCATATCTGCCTGCATCAGAGCACCAGAACGGTGCGCTGATGGCGAACCCCCAGAAACCCCGGGCCCGCGGCTCTGGAGGTTCGGCTCCGATTGGGATTGACAGGAAGGTCCAGCAGTAGGATTGGTTTCGATGTTTGATCGCACAAGTGAGTGGGGGAACAAAACTGCTCGACAGCTCTCAGACGAAACAGATGCCAATTGTTCACAGTGTAAATTATTCACTCGTGAGGCTTGAGTGAGTTTCTTTGCGGCAATAAAATCAGTGAAAGTGTGAAGAAAGGATTTATGGAATTGACTTGCTTAGCTTTGGTTACAGATGTCATTCAAGTTGGTCATTTATAGTAGTTAGCTTTTTTTTTTTTTTAATTCCTCAGTGTGTTGAAGTGCGGTGATGCAATAAAGCAGGCAAGAATATGCTTCCAGTATGAGCTCCTGACACATGCCGCAAGTAAACACAGTAAGCAAAACCTTCCTCTAAAACGGCTGTCAAACCCATTTTCATTTCGGGCCTTATTAAAAATATGAATGTTCTTAAAGGGCTGGTTATGTCAGGATATATTGATAAAACCAATTAAACTGTTAAAATATCAATAATTAGCAGTTCCTCCCTGATTTAGTGTTTTTTACAATCAAAATTACAGATTTTGTGGTGCCAATTTAGAAATATTAGTAAAGAGTTGTTATATTATTTGCACTAATGTTAAGTATAACTTTTTATTACTCTCTGTATCAGTTATGGACTATAACTTGACATCAAATAAAGTTGAGGCAGCTGTCACTTAACCTAATTTTTTTTTTTTTTTTTACCAATTTTGAGAAAATTTGCCATAACATCAGAAAGAAATGTTGATTTTGTGTGAATTTTGCAGATTTGTGAAGAACTGGAAAAACCTATTGATGTAATTTGAAGTTTAGAGGGCCACATAAAGAGCTACGCCGGGCCAGATTTGGCCCCTGGGCCTTGAGTTTGAAACATGTGCTCCAAACAAAGGTTCATTAGTTTACATTTGTAATACGGAGAAATTACAATTTCATTGAAATATCCGTATTTCAATTGATTTTACAGAGACGGCTTGTCTGTGCAAGATATGTGAAATCCTGTGATTTTATCATGATTGTTTTGTGGTATTCATGGTGGGGATGATAAAGTAATCTTGGTGGAAAATGATCAGATTCGACACTCATGCTGTGACTCTGTGTACAGGCTGCAGCGCCTCTTGCCTTAAAGTTAGTCACTCATCATCAATTCATTATAACCATTACGTTTATCTCTCCAACTGTGCTGCCAAAGTGTACAAAAAGATGGAGTTCAATCACTTTTTGAAAGCAGCATTCATTGATGCTGTCATTGAACCCGCCGTGGAAAAGTTGTTTCAACTTTTCCAAGTAGCAATTATCAACACAGCTTGGGGAGTTTTCAAATATTATTGATATAATCATCAGCTTTATTAAAGACACAAATAGGTCCATAAAGAATACTAACAATAAAAAAACCCACCTAATTATTTTGATAACTTTTTGATCCTCACTTCTGTTGTTTCCCACGTTTTTGACAGCAACACCTCAGTGTTTCTTGTCAAAGTGAGCTCTGTCTTTATCAGGAAAAGTAAGTCTACATTCTTACTATGAATGTGTTTGCTTACAGCCTGTATTTGTGTTTCATTGTCTCATTGAAAGGAAGTAGGTTTTGAGTTGCCCCGTTGTCTTGATGCACTCGGTAAATGACGGCTTCATAAATTTTTAAGGAAGCCTCCAGCTCTCGCATGTCGTTTGTGTGGCATCATTTTGGGTATGTGGTTAGAGAACAAAAACAAAAACACACTGACACGGTGACAGACGAGCAAAAAGACCATCTTAGTATTGAAGATTATAACCTATGTGTTTGAAAACTGTATCTGTATACAAAAATATTGTTTAAATTTCGTCTTTATCTTTCATCTTCCGTTCTCCTGGTACATGATGAACAGAATATTGTTCAACCCAAGTAAGGAAGAAAAAAAAAACCTTTCCGGTGAAAATCTTTTTATTCCAAACGTAAACAAAAATTCACCAAAATTGTAAAAAAAAAAAAAAAAAAAAAAACACAGAAAAAAAACAAACTACTACTAAAAATTTAAATTAATGTCAGTATGTAATAAAATACTCATAGTACAGTAATTGATTAATACAAGAAAAAAAAAATCATGCTATAATGTTTGTTCAGTAATTTAAAACAAAAGTGTAAAATAGGAATTAATTGGAAAAAAGTTAGTTAATTCTAATACTGTTAAACATTTATATAACAATACATAATCTAGTTATTGTTTTTACTTTAAAACACAATTAATTAGATTACTTAGCCTTAAGCTAATTAGTTTGTAGGGATGTCTACCTGATTATCGGGCCTTACGGCTTACAAACTTTAGTTTAAAACAATGTTGAGTTTACAGTAAAGATGAGTGGAAATCTTTATGTTTCTACCCCAGAGAAATGTGTAGTAGCTTTTTTTTCCTCCCCTTTTAAGCCAGATGACAAGCAGTGTGCAGCAACAGGTCGGGGAGGGGCAAATGTGCTTTTCTCGATGCTCCGCACGAACACAGTAAGGCAAATCCTCCGACATCTAAAGCTAAATGTTTGCAATTTGTAAACCGTAACTTGGGATTCCTTGTTACCCAATGATCTGATAGGTAATGATATGCACATCTTTTCATAAATAACGCTGCTGTTTTATTCTTTAACGGTCATATTGGTCCATATTGACAATACATTGTTCACCAGGTGTTCTGGGCTCCCGTTTTCTAGTCCTATTTTAACTTGAACGGATCTAACGAGTGGCTGTTGCTCCGTCATAAAAGACAGCTAGACTCATTAAACTCATGTGTTCAGAACTGAGAAATTATGACTTTGCCTCATAATTTCCCTGATTATCTGTGTGACTGGGATTAGTAGAGCGGTGGAGCAAGGCAAATTTAGCCTATGTGGTAGCTCTGATTTGAGACCACGCAGTCAAACGAGCGCACTTTGCTGTTTTTCCGACTTGGAGCCTGTAGAAAAAGTTGAATTTGTCCAACATTTAGAGTAATATTGTCACATGTAACGCATCTGACTCATGTACATTCGCAATAACAAAGATGGGCAAAATCTGAATTGAGCACTCTGAAGTCTGCTTTCATTTCACTTTAACAAAGGGAGTTCACTAAAGGCTAACTGTGTAAACTCAACAATATACAGCCAGTTAGTAATTATGCATATTATAAAGACGCAAAACATGTAAAATCACTCTTGTCTTTTTTTTCACCTCCCTAAATTTGCACATATGTTCATTTGCATAGTAAAAAGAAGATTTATTCTGACTTCCCCAAAATTTAAAAAAAAAAAAAAAAAAAAAAAATTCATAAGTCTTCACTTGCAACTGTTGGGTCACAAATAGATAAATAAATAAATCTCTTGCAATATTCACCCGAGGTGGAGTTGGAAATTCAAAGGCAAAATGATGTTGAAGTAACCCGAGTTATGAGAAAAAGAGGGTGGAAACGATGAGTTTGCTAAGTGCATCTTGCAGGTTGCTTGTCTGCATTGCTGCATGTGTCTGTGTTGCTTTGATCAAAAAAAAAGATGGGTAAAAATGAAAGGTCTAGATTGTGTGTGTGTGTGTTGCCCTGAAAAAAAGAAAAAAACACAGTTGTATACATACAAGGGCTTGAGTGTACGGGCTTAAATAAGAATAGAGGAAGAGAGCTGCGACACACATCTGGTTTGAAAAGGAGGAAGCAAGGATCAGCTTTCTCGGTAACAAAGTCCAAAATAGGAGAACAGAGAAGAGGAAACATGTGTGGTTACTTATGGGGGGTCTGTGTTGTGATGTGTTGATGTGCACTTGCGCTTGTGCAGGAATTGCATCTGGCTGCGTGCTGCTGGTCTGAGTGTTTGCGGTTTTGTCATCTGTCTGCATCGACTTGAGGCAACAACGCATGCAAGGCTGCAAACTACAAACAATGGCTTCCAATGCGGAGCTGGGGTCGTGGGGTCAATTAGTCGCTGCTCCGGCGTTTGTTGCATAACCCCAGTTTAAACCAGGATGTGCCATTCAAATGCGGCACGAAAGCGCAAGCCGGAGCTCATTCACAGGCCATGAAGAGTGTGTGATTGTGTGTGTTTACCTGTGCTGGGACATCGGGCAGTCTTGATTTGCGTAACTGTTGGCTACAGGTCACAAAGCAGGATTGTGGAGTGACACCTACAAACCTGAAGGTATGCAAATGCTTTGCGATGCAGGCACGATGTGTTGGTGTTGATGTGTGTGTTAATGTTTGAAAGAGGGTGGGGGCAATGGGACGCAAGGGGGAGTGAGGAGACAACAGGGGAGTACAAAAATGACAAGTATGCAGGATAAGAAACTGCATGAAAACAATGTTTTATGGTGAAATGTGTCAGGTTGAGTTTGCGTAGCTACGCGTCACGTTTCTTCATGTTTCTGTGCCTTGGGTTTTACATATCAGGACCTAATAAAAATAAACTATCCGGTCTTCAACAGTTCTACGTCGTTTAAATTCAACCTTAGTTGTGGAAAAACAGATGTCACTTTGTCGTTGTTCAACTATCTGAAATGGAAAATTGGCAAGTGTCGGCATGTGTAAAGCAGCGAAGGCATCGGCAGATTGCAGGTCTGGAGCATGCAGGTGTGTTAACACAACGCCAAACAGGAACGCAATCTGCAGCGAACTGGGAAAAGTTGTCAAATAATTCAGGAAGAGTTGTAAAGCCATTTCCAAACAATCCCAATCTCTCTGTGGGAAACTAATCGAGTGGAAACATTTAAGGTCGCTACTCCTGGGTAGCCAGGAGTAGACATCCGACACGTTTCTCCCCTGCGTCAGATCACACAAGAGAATATGGCAGAACAAGATTGCATCTTGGTTAATGCAATGTCTTTTGGATTAGATGAGACCTAATTTATAAAACGTGGCATTAAACTAAGTTTAATCCAGGATGACCTGATATTTTAAGGCATTGAATCCCCTTTACCTGTCGGCTCGTTGTATCAGAGACTGATACCAGTTTACAAGCATGGTGGTGATAAAATGGTAAAGATAGGCGTCTTGCAGTTACTGAGTTGACCATAAACTCCTCTGTGTAGAAACGTATTCCAGATTCAAATGTGAGGCAATCCGTTCCGGTTCCAGAGTAAAAAGGTTGGAAGAACCTGGACGATAACCTCCGGTACAGAGACGGCAGCATATCTGCAACCAAATGTCTGAAATACCTCGACCAAATCGAAAAGCTATCAGCTGTTTGAGTTGTGGATAAATGAATTGCAGCATTGATGAACTGCCAGAAGTCTTGGCAAGACTTCCTTTACTACATTGATGGACTGTCGTTCTTGTCCTCCACGCTGTGTTGAATTAATATTTATTGGTCCGGCATGTGTCACACATTTTTCTCCACTTGAGGTTAGATTAAATGATTTTAAAACCTGGTAAAGTCCCACAGATTTAGTTTTTTCTTCTCAATACTCTTAATGTGTTGCACCATGGACTCGCTTCCTTTTTGTCTGTTTTCACTGTGACACGATTGATGTCTGGTGTAAAAGTGAAGCCGAAACAGATTTTACTCAACAGTGTCGGCTTGTTTGCGGATTGCTTTTGGCAGCAACTCAGCCCGTGTGATATCCTGCCTCGGGCTGCCTCGCCTGGCATCAACCACAGTCTCAACAATTAAGTTGAACTCTACAAATAGAAAACCGTTACAATGGAAATTCGGAGGTGACAATTTGACAGCGCAAAAATGGAAACAAAATTCTCACTTTATCTTTGTTTTGCTTAGTGTCAAGCTGTTGCATACACTTTCCAAATTAGTCAGAAACACATGTGTTGCCTGGTGGTTATATCTGCAGAGTATCACATCAGCAGCCAGAGTTTGAGTCCTTCCACACCCAAATGTCAGGTTTCAACTTTACTGTCACCTATCATTGTTTAGCTTTAGGTGTTAAAAATATATGTTGCATGGGTTTTGCTGTCTGCCTTGTTAGTCCCCCAATCTTAGTGTTGTACTGCTCCAGATCAGCCTTGGTTTTGGTTTGTTTTGGTCCTGTTTGCATTTTTACTCAACCTTGACTCGGCTTTGGACATGCTGGACTCGTTATTTATTTATTTATTTTTTGTTCTAAGAATAGTCAAGACCACAGCTGCAACATACTTTTTATAGAGCAAATTAATGTGAAACTGCAGACTGCATTCAAATTGGACTAAAAATGACTTCACTTTCTGGCTTTCATCTACCATCCTTGTTGCTACATCCTGGCGATGAGATGATAAGTGAAGCAGGAGCAGAGTAAATATGCCAATTTTTTTTTTTTTTTTTTTTTTTTAATTCGTACATCATGAAGAAAGGAAGTTAAGTCTTCCATGTCCGATTCAGCTTATATACAAGCTTGGCTTCACCTAAATGTCATGCGAGAACACTTTACTGAAAAAGTTGCAGCAACAACTACATTACTGGTTTGGTCCTGTTCTAACCCCCTTCATAGTCTTGCTCTTAAGTTGGTACACTTCGGTCTTGACTCGTCCTGGGGGCACGGGCTCTTGACTACAACTAATCTTACTCTAATGACCTCACCCTATTTCTCACCTTGTATATTTGGTCTGCAGGTCTCTTCCATTAGTTCATTCCCAGCCAGATTCATCTCCATTTGCAGATCCTGCGCTGTTCCTCCACATTTTCTTAACCATCTCAGTTGTGGTACAGGCCACGTCGATTCTGCACAAGCGATTTGACTGATGCCACACTTCATTCATTCATTGATCGGCCCATTGATATACCAATAACAACATCTCAACCAAGATTTTGGATCAGACCGTAGTAGTTGGCGAGATGTTGAGCTGCAAATTAAGTATGGTCAAACATTGAGGTATGAAACCTTTGTATCAATTGTGCCGGAAGAGCGCGTACAACTTCCACTGAACGGGGTACACCACAACGAACAAATATATCAATATGCTGAGAGATTTTGGAGAAACTGGCCACCCAAAGTTGCAAACACAACATAGCATCATTGCGGAATCGACCACAACTCCTGTACGTTCATAGATAGACATTAACAGTCTGTGAGACAAGTTGTTTATCTCATCCCTCCAGATCCAGACATTTTCTCTACCTGACAGGAAGAAGGAAAGTTAAAGGCTCTGTTTTTATTTTTGTTCCAGCAAAATACGGCAGCAAACATTAAACCTTATGGGCTTGTAAAGCACTAGAAGAGCCAATATTGGTTCTATACGCAATAAGAAAAAACTTAGAATCAGTTCTACATTTCACAGGAAGCCAATTTAGAGAAGTTATAATTGGAACAGCACGATCTCTTTCAGAACTATTTTGAATGGTGAATGACCAGTCAAAATAGTTGACTGGTCATTCACTATTTTTCAACCTTGTGTCTAAAATAGAGTTTTTTTTTTTAAATTCTAATTTTAGAAAAACTTTACTCAAACTTACTAAATGTGAGATTTAAAAGATGAGTTCAAGGTGACTTGATGCAACACTGGAGAACATCCAGAACATCTTATTCTGGATGTTATGTCATCCAGAATAAGAATAAAATCAGAACTTAATCTCAAAGGATCCTAGAACCAAATGTATCATTTTTTTCCTGGTTAAATCGTAGAACAATGTTACAAATGGAAGTTTTGAAGTTTGCGAGCCAGCACAGAGTTCATCGATGAATGGAGCTGGGTCTTATCTGTCACGTTTTCTTCAGAAAGAATTAAAAGAAAGAATGGAATTGGTTCAAAGCCACAACCCTGTGGAACGCCACGCTAAAGAGAGTATAAATTTAGGCTGGTCTTTGATGAAGTTCGCTTAAAATAAGATCTTATCAGACATCTGTTGCCGCCTCCTCATCTCTTTCTGAATTTAGCAGAAGTAGCAGCTTCCTGGGTAACATGAATCTCTTAAAGTCATAGCCTCAGAGACATTGTTGCGTTCTGTATTTTGACATTTTTGATATTTAGGTGTAGAGAAGAAGCAATTTCTTATAACTTCCAATATTTTGAAAATAATTAGACAAGACAAAATATGGTTTGTCTTGTCTAGAGAACATATAAATTAGTGACTTTCTACAGGTTCCTTCAGTGGGGTAGCAGCACCTGAAACATTCATTAATGTCCATTAATTAAAATTATTGGGGCTTCTAGGTCATAATGCATTCACAGTGCAGCCTGAAGGGACCAAATTCCGATTTTTTTGTCAAATCATTTTTTTTTTTTTTAGCGGTTGTCGTTCGCACTTCCAAATAAATACGACCTGTATTTGTTCTCCAATCTGAACGGGCAAACGACCTGAAAGTGTCCCGCATGCGCAGTAGAGGGCGCAATAACGTCACACGTACAAATTGTTCTGCCAACCGCCATAAAGAAGAAGAAGTGCTCGGTGTTTGCGGAAGTAAACATCGACTCTAACGGTGGAGCATAGTTTACACATTTGAAGTTGATGTCCGACCGGAGCAGCATATTAACAACTTTATCCTCACTATCGTCCGCCATGGTTGTTTTTTTCTCTCTCTTTCCCCCGCTGACGAATATCAGGACGCAGAATAGGGACATTTGTTGCGTATCGGTGACGTTAACGTCGGATGAACGCGACCTGGCCGTTGAGATTCAGGTCACATTTGAATCGGATAGTATCGGATATCCGGATCGCATTCGAAAAAAAGCCGACCTGTGTTGTTCAGACTGTCATGAAAAAAATCGGATACAGGTCGCATTACATAAAAAAAATAAAAATAAATAAAAATCGGAATTGGCTGACTCCACCCCCGTTTCCCCGATTTCCGTTTGTCATTCTCACACAAACACGAATAATAGAGAAAAATGTACTCTATTCTTTGAGCTGTTACTGTTAAAAATAAAATTTCATTCCACAGATTTATTTTACTTCAGTAACTGGAAAAATAACTTGTTACCTTCATTTGTCCTAAAAATGCTGTATTTATCAAATATTAACTTAAAAAAAATTGACTTCGCAATTTAACACACTGAAATTGGGCCTCTGTCACTTTAAGAAGCTCCAGTTCTTTCCGACACTGCCCTCAGCAGCAGTGCTTCTCTGTTATGCCATTTACAACTGGAGCAATGGACTGATAAGTAATTTGTATGTTCAGGTGATTTGAAGTTTCAGCCGATTTTAAATAATAACTTACAATTTCAAGGAAAAATGCATGATTTACAAAGTCACCAACATTTCCCACTGTTATTTGATGTGGGATATCTTTGCTTAAAGGTGTTCCATGTATTTAAGCATGTGGAGTCTACGCAGGTTTCCTCATATATTCTTACCTAATCCAAGCACAGACCTGCTTGTTCTTCGCTGAGACACAGATCGAATTGTTTTCGGCAGGAGGTTATCAGATTTAACTGGTGGTGTCAGATGAAAAAGGATAAAAGTGGCAAGGACAATTTATTTCATTCCATTTGAGTCTCTCTAGATTTATAAGCATATTGTGAAGTCCATTAAGGAGGTGGTTTGAGTCAGTAGATTGGAAACAGCCCCCATTAGATTCCTGCAGCTGCTGTAGATGAGACGGAGCGCTGTGATCAAAATCTAAACTGTATCTTAAAAACTCGCTTCAGTTTTCCTTTACCACCACCTCTACAACCAAATAAGAGTGATTACATCATGGGAAAGTATATGTGAACATGAAGGAAAATGACAGACATAATCTGTTTTGTGAAAATATTTGCTTATTACATCCGTTGGAGAATATTTGCATACATAATCCAAATGATTCGCTTTTTAAAAACCGACATTCTCATAGTTAGTGCTGATTTTTTTTTTTTTTACTCTGTGTGGAGGGTGGCTCTATTTCTCACACACTTCTTAGTACGTTTTACCTAAATTAAAGCCCTTTCATGAAAGACTGTTTAAAGCACAATTTGCGGTTTGTGAAACTTTTTACTCAGGTTGATTTCTGACGTAAGTCTCAATGGGTGCCTCGGGCAGCATTCTTCCAAGAACCGCCACTGCTCACAGTCACAGGCCAAGCAGCGAAGTGAACTGTTCCTGTCCGTTTTTGCCGTTTGTCAGGGCCGTGAGAGATGGACGAGAACGGGACGCTGGAGGACAACGATGCGTTGTGGGAGAAGGTGGAGTGCAAGCGCTACGAGCTGTGTCGCAACATCACTCCAGCGAAGCTCACCCCGTACCTCCGACAGTGCAAAGTGCTGGACGAGCAGGACGAGGACGAGATCCTCAACTCCCTGCTGCTCCAGGCGAAAGCAAACCGCACGAGTGAGTAAAAGAGATGTCATGATTTGTAGGGAAAAAAGTCCCATATGGTGAAACGTTACGATTGGATGTGGAATTATGTTCATTTGCTGGCTCTGAACTTTAGAAATAAAAGCCTTTGAGGGTCTACTTTTTTATCCAAATGCTAGCTTTTGAATAAAAATCTAGTGAAAATTGTGACTGCCTGTGACTTAGATAATGAGCCATGAGGTTTTTACACATTTCTTCCTGTCTCACAATGAATACGCTTTCAGACATAAAGTTATTATCGGACGTCTGCTGCAAAGCAGAAGCTCTGAGTTTTTTGTTTCTCTATAAAATTTTGTTATTTCAGTGAACTTTTATGATCTTCCACAGGCCACAAAAAAGCCATGAAGGTCTCATCAGGTCTGCCTTCAGGCAGTAGATTTAAAAATGACAAAAATTACCCCGTTACTCTGTGATTGTAGATGAAGATTAAAGGCAGTTGTTTGATTTTTGTTTTATAACAGAGAGCAGGAGCATTGTGTTTGCATCCGCTGAACTTAAAAAACAAAACAAAACAAAAAAATCTTTCTTTAACTTTCCTTTAGGTCGCCTGCTGGACATCCTTCGCACCAAAGGAGAGCGGGGATATGGGGCGTTTCTGGAGAGTCTGGAGTTTTACTACCCTGAACTGTACAAGTCGGTCACAGGGAAAGACCCAACGAGACGATTCTCCACCATCGTCGGTGAGTCCCGGACATTTTGAGACTTGGGGTTTACCGATTTATCGGTGCCAATTTCATTAGATCTGTGATTGGCTGATACTTACATGTGAAGCCGATGTTATTCTCTGATCTTACCTGCTTCAGCAAAGGTCTAAAAATCAAACACTGTCCTCTTCTGCTTTCCTGTGAGAGAGGTTTGGCTGATGGACCGGCCCACCACGTCATATCTGCACGTTTGCAGATATGCAGTTGCCAACTGAGCAACTTTTTTGCTACCGTTAGCAACATTTTGGACAAAAAAAATAAATAAATAAATTGTATTGGCCAAAATCTGTATCGACACGTCAGGATTTTTGAAGATCAGTAATCGGAGATCGGTTCTCCCCTATCTGAGACGCAAATGTTTATATTTGTTCAGAACCTTTTTTGACTCTGTCACTTTCCAGCCATAAACTTTTATCTTGATATTTTACTGGGATTTTATTTGATTTACCAACATGGAAGTGTAAGAAAAATTATAATTTATTTCCAGTAACCTTTACTTGGCCGTAAAGACATTAATGGTTTTGTTGAAAGCTTATTGCAAGTCCTGGAGGAGACAGAGCAGAGAAAGCTACTCTGTTCATATAACACCAAATGTTTAAAAATCTTTTTAACTTCCTTGCAAAACAGCATGCTGTTGGGAAATGTGTGAAAATCCTGATTGGTGTACGCACTTCTGAAGACGATATGCCTTCCAGCAGTAACACTACGTAAATACTAATCCTCAGAGCTGTGATTTGATGGTTAAGATCAAACTTCATTCATGTGTTCGCCTGCCCCCTTCAAAGTCCAAACCGTAATTTCTTAAAAGTTTGCGTTTTGGGGAACAGACCGACTGAGCTATTGTGTAAAAACGAATGCTCTCTAAATTCAGTTTCTAGATGAGCAAAGCAAGTCGAGACAAAGTTGTAGTTTCAGCTCATAAACAATGTGACCGCTACAATAATGCACTTTGCAACAGAATAACAGACTTAAGGTCACAAAGAGACAGATTACTCCTTTCTGCTAGCCATCTAGTTTGGAGTGGGAAATCATTACTTTTAGGGTTTGGGTTAGTAAAGTAAGTTACGGCGATGTAGGGAGATTTCGCCTAAACATCTTCCCGTTATGCTGATAAAGTCGCATCAGCCCAAAAGCGCCTGCAGCCAATAAACACCCGAGCTGAGGAAGAGACAACGCTGCGTCTGGACATCTGTAAAACCATCCCCATGGCCGACATTGTTACCAGTTTCTCTCAGCCTTCACTGATGTTGCTGGAGTTACTGGAACAAACTGGATTCAATCACTTTGCGAGAAAAACTGAAGTCTTTGGATTGTTTATTTTTACAAAGTTGAGATTCAAGGTGGCGATCCAATGATCAAAAACATAGACGTGAAATAAAAATCAAAAATAAAGATCGTAGAATTTGAATTGATTGACTCATAAGTAAACAAAGATAAATTTACTATTCTAGAAAAACGGCTTGAGCTCTGATTTGTAGAAATTCGTCACATGTCTCTTCGAGCATCACCCGAAAGATTACATTTGAATAACGATTGATTAAGGCGCCTAATCATGCAGTCGCTTGTGGGTGATTTTTCTTGTAGAGGTTGACTGACATTTTCTTATCTGATAGAAACAAGCTGCAGTACCAAGAAACGGATGAACTCCTCTGCTTTTTCTTTTCCTTTTTTTTCTTCAAATGTACTATAATTGATCGTTCTGTGGGACAGGAAAATACTCATCAGATTAGTAATTTGATTTTTTTTTAAATTAGAGATACAGCCATGTTGTTGAACTGTGGGAGGCAGCCGGAGGTACCTAGAGAGAATCAGTGCGTGTACTGGGGAGAAAATGCAAACTGACCCAAGATTGGGATTTGAACCCAGGATCTTCTTGATGCAAAGCAACCATTCTAAAAAAAACAGATGCAGTTAAAAAAAAAAAAAACAACAACAAAACCTGCATGATTATCCATCTACCGCTTTGTGCTCTACTTTGTTTTTTGGTCTTGCACACTGTTTTCTAATGAGCAATGTTAAAGTTTGTGGTAAACAATTGCGACAGTATACGCATATGAACAAAACCAGCCGTGCAACTATAGAGCTTTACACTCCGTTGAGGCAAAGCCAGACCCGCCTTCCTGGTTTTGCTTTACTGTCTGTGGTTAGAATCTGAGATGTGTCTGCATATACATATTTAAAGCTGCTATATTGTATTGCACAATAACTTCTCCTCTCTATCTTTTTCTACGCCGCCCCTCTTTAGTCGAGGAGGGCCAGGAGGGTTTGACGCAGTTCCTCATGAATGAAGTGATGAAACTGCAGAAGAACACCAAGGTCAAGACCCTGCAGAACACGGAGCTCAGCAGGAAGACCCGCACGTTGGAGGACGAGTACAAGAAGCTGCGCTTGGCTAATCAGGAGCTTCAAGCCTTCCAGCAGAGTAAAGATAGATCACATTTCACCTCCACCGACGAGCCCCACACCTTCACACAAACGGCTGGGCTTATGCGCTGGAAAATGCTAACCCCACCGCCGGCGTTTGGTTTACCTCTCTCGGTGCGCCACAGTTTAGCTTAACAAGGATTTTTAATCACTTAGCCTACCAAAGGGCTGCTTCTGAAAGTAGGACACTGTGGTCTTTGTTATCATATCCTGTGCAGTTAACCTCTGCAGCTGGCACACTGAGGCACCTTCAAGTAAGATCTAAAAATACAGCAAGAAAGCTTCTAGCCGGGTTCAAAACAGTCCACTGTAGCTTAAGCTAAGCAAACTTTTCCAACAATTTACATGCCGAAAGCCTAAATTAGTTTGGAGGAAATTATGTTAAGGTTTCACTGCTCGGCTGTAACGGGGAAAAAAATAAATAAATGAAACCACACACTTCTTTAATAAGAACAACTAATTTATGCAAATCCGTTTGTTCATGTATGGTAATTAGTTTTCTGCTGTGTTTGCCAGGGTATAACAAACTGAGAGAGGAGAGGAACTCCTTCAGCGACGAGCTGCTGAGGATAAAGGATGAAAACTACAAGCTGGCCATGAGGTACGCCACGCTGAGCGAGGAGAAGAACATGGCCGTGATGAGGAGCCGAGACCTGCAGCTGGAGGTTCCCCCACCTGAAAGCATTCGCACAAATAAAAAAGCACCGCTTCAGCTTTTTGCACATTACAGCCACAAATATTGTTTAATTATTCAATAATTGCAGTGCATAACAATGAGGTGAATGGAAAAGGATGCGTGGTTTTCCCAAATCCTTTAGGGTTAATTTTGAAATTTGTGTAAATCCCCCTTTTTCTCTGGTGACCCTAAATGAAATCTGGTGCAGTGGAGATTAGAAATCACCTGATTCGTAAAAAGAGTCTATGTGTGTGCAATTTAATCTTAGCATCAATACAGCTGTTCTGGAAACTACTAAGACCTGGCCAGTCCCCTAAACCAGACAGGCTGGAAACGAGGTTTAATTATAGAAATGTCGTCATGGAAACCCTGGGGGAGCTGCAGAGATTCACAGCTGACAGGACGACTGTCAGTCATCAAATCCGCCCTTTGTGAAAGATTAGCAAGAAGAGAGGCCTTAACGCAATCTAGTGATTATTTTCACAGTTAGTCAGTTTATTGGATAAAATATTGACACATGCTGCAGATTTATTACTTAACTACATGAGCTTGTTTTATACAATACACTGAAATGCGTAACAAAATGCAAATAAGCAAATGATTCATTTCCTTTTTTAAAGAGCAAGATAAACATTTTACCACCTAAAATGCAATAAGAGCATTCCTTTAGTGAACGCTCCATCATTCACAGCAAAGGATTAAAAAAAACCTTCTAACATCAACATGTGAAAGGCTCTTTCTGGTTGACTTAACATCAGTGCAGCGTAGGGAGCTCCACACTGTGGAAGGTTGTTCTGTTGCTAAGTCAACAGCAGAAAATACAGTATATTAGCCCGAATCTGATGATTATTTTTTAGTTAATATTTGAAAAGCAAAAAGTAGACCAATAGGAGTTTTTTATTTTTTACACAGTTTGAACCAGGTGAAGCAAAAATGGCCACTTTAGTATTTCAGGGTAGAACACACACAGTCAAAGAAGTTTTTTTTTCTGTCATAAATGCAAAATGTAAATTTTTTTTGTACAATTTTGGCTCAGTTAATAATCTTCCAGCAAATGCTATACGTCTGCATAATAATGGTTAACCCATTACTAAACTTGCTGATGATTATTTCAATAAACGATTAATCACAATTATTATGATTAATCACTTCAGCCCTAAAAAAGGCATTGTTGAATAAAAATCATAAAATCTACAAATCTTTTGAGTTTTTTAGTAACAACAAAAAAAGAAAAAAACTGGGAAACTAAAAACAATGATTTTGTCTTCATTTTTCTTCCACTTCATTATTAGGCATTACTTGATGTCAGTCTGAGATTTATGGCTGTAATGTGTTGCACTGCGTTTGGATCTCCGTTTGTCGGTGAGCGCGTTTTGAGGAAATGTCGGATTCTCTGGGCCTTACAGATCGACCAGCTGAAGCACACGCTGAACAAAGTGGAGGAGGAGTGCAAGATGGAGAGGAGGCAGAGTCTCAAGCTGAAGAACGACATCGAGAGCCGACCCAAGAGAGAGCAGATCTTCGAGCTGGAGAGGGAAAACGAAATGCTCAAGATCAAGCTGCAGGAGCTTCAGTCCATCATACAGGTAGGGAGCGTTTATCTCCTCCGAGAGTCGGTTAGGATCCACAGAATCAGCCCGCACACAGACGTCACGTTTAATATTTGACTGCAGTCGCCACCTGCGGCTTGTTGCTCAGTTGAAGCTGATTGGAGCCGAACGTGAATGAAGCCATGCAGAGTATGTGGGGAAATAATTGAGCTTTTAATGACTTTATATCCTGCTGCTCATCAGACATCTCAAGAAAAAAAAGAAAAGTTAAGCCTTGTTAAAAAAAAATAGAAAATCAACTTTGTTGTGTGTGTGTGTGTGTTTTTTTTTCTCAGCCTGGCCCCTTGCCTGCGTCAGACAAGGCCATCCTCGACATTTTGGAGCATGACAGACAGGAAGCCCTGGAGGACAGACAGGATCTGGTCAACCGCCTCTACAACCTCCATGAAGAAGTTCGACAGGCGGAGGAACTACGAGATAAGGTCACAGCTCGGCACGACACACCACACCACCCCCATTGTTAACATTGTAAGACGGTCATGTGGGTTTCAGTGGTTACTGATTTGAAAGTATAATCCGGCTTTTCTGTCTTCGTCTTCCTCCTTCTGCGTCTGGCTTTCACTTTACTGCGCACTTTTTAATGCAGTGCGTTTTTCTGCATACAATTAAACAATTTTAACATTTATTGAATGGTACTTATAGATTATGTCCTCAATAAAATCATTTAAAAAATGAGACAACATGTTGCAGAAGAATGATGATTATTGTATTATTGTTGTTGAGACTAATAAGATTTTTTTTGAGGCTGTCTTGTTTTGGTAGCTAGCCAAAGCAGATAACCTGTTAGCTTGTGGCTAACTCCAAACTAACTTTCAAACAGATCTTACCATAAAACTTTACAAATCATGACTGAGCGGGTTTTTATGTCTGGACGACATGGCTAAAAAAAAGTATCATGATATAAGTGTTTCAAATCAGTCGATATCAATAATTATCGATTAGTTTTTTGTTTTAAATATTTGAAATACCGCCAAACTGGTGACATCACCTTCCCTGTTTAATCCACAGTTTTCTCTCCACAATGTTTTTTTTTTTTTTTTTCATTTTCAGGCTGTTATGAACCAGAAACTGCTGCTGTGCAAGTCACTCAACAGGTTGTTGCTAGGCAACCAGAAAGGGAGTGAGTGGGGGGTTTTCAGTGTGAAAAATTTGTTGTCACGTTCACAAATTTTACTGGACGATAAATTTTCCCACAAGTTATCGTGATAAACGATAATATTATTGCTTTGAGACAATTTTCAAGCAATATAATGGTAAAGGCATAATAATGCAACAACACATTCTCAAAGATTAATAAACTTTAAAT
>NW_015116318.1:29273-39615 GCF_001443285.1 Poecilia latipinna
ATTATTGCTTTGAGACAATTTTCAAGCAATATAATGGTAAAGGCATAATAATGCAACAACACATTCTCAAAGATTAATAAACTTTAAATCCTAATGAACATTTAACACTGGGACTGGATTTTAAATATCCAAAATATCAAAAAACAAACAAACAAATAAAATGAAATATGAAGTGTTTATAAACAAAACTGTCCTTCAGACTGAATCAGTGAGGGAAAAGTGTGCCGTCAGTGTGCAGCAGCAGCATCATTTAGTAATTGTGTGTTGGTGTAAATAATGTGTGTTACCACACCTTTAAATAACGGTGCCTGTGCCGTCTGTTTCGTTTGCAGTACTTGGAGGAGAAGGAGGAGCTGGAGCTGAAGTGCTCCACCCTGCAGAAGGACTGCGAGATGTACCGCAACCGCATAGACACCATCTCCGCTCAGCTGGATGAGGTGGAGAAGGAGAGGGACCAGGTGACCGGCGTCAAACACACTCTACACTTCCTACACACTCAACGTGTCGGTCACCTTGCATGAAAACAACACTTTTTCTTTCTTACTTTGCTGTGTTGGCTTCTGCAGGCGTTTCGGGCCAGAGACGAGGCCCAGCATCACTTCTCTCAGAGCCTCGTCGACAAAGACAAATACCGTAAGCAGATCAGAGAGCTGGAGGAGAAGAGCGACGAGCTCCACATCGAGCTCGTCCGCAAGGAAGCCAAGCTGGTGGCGCTAGAGAGTCGCCTGCGACGGATGTCCAAGGACATTCCCCTGGACCAGGTCAGACACGATCACATCACCACAGTCATCAGTTTCCCTCTGATGATCTACTGTCCTGCCAATCATAAGTGTGTTCCACAGTATATATGGAAACACACTTAATGTTGTCATTTATCTCTATTTAACTGATCTGCCTTCTGTATAGATTGAATAATAAGAAATCTTAATATTCTGGACATATGTTTTATTAGTAAAGATAAGTAAAAAGCCTCCAGTATTTTATTGCAGTTGCACAATCTGACACAGAAAAATGTAGTAAAATCCAAACTATTGTTTTTGTACATCTTTCAGTGGAGAAATTGTGATGTTTGAAAATATTTTTTTTTCTTTTTTGCTCAATAACCAGGAATTTAAAACAGTCAAGAAGCAGTTTGAAAAAGCTAAAGCAACCTGATTGTAGAATTGTAAGATGTATCGATATTTACTGTTTCCTAACATTGAATATAAATGTAGTCAAAATCAAAGATGGATTTTAAGTGTGACAACAATAATAGATATAAATGTTAAAGGTTTTTGCCCGTATTCACCATTGGGGGCAGTAGTAATTATTTATGTTAGTGATAGGCTAGCCCAAACACTAACAGTGTATAAAATATTGCCAAATAATTGTTCCCTACTTAATGTTTCCTCTTACCACAAAACCCTAACCAAGATAAAAACGTCACTTTGTTTTTAAAGCAGCTGCTTTTCTAACTTCCTGTTGCAGCTAGCTCTGCTGCAGCGCCAGCACCAACTTGCATATGAACTTGAGCAAAATGTGGAGGCTGGAAAGTGATTTAAAACCATAAGTTAAACGTATTTTATTTTGGCAGAGTTTGCCGAGGGACATGCCGTTGCCCATCATCTCTCACGCGGCCGAGGATAAACAATGCTGGTCCAGCGATGAGTCGCACGAGGAGAAGTGTCCGTCGGACGAGCCACGACTCAAACGCAGGCCGAACCTTAAAGCGGGGGTAAGCCGTACTTTATGTCTGTTATATTTAAAGCAACTCGCTTCTTTTTTGAAAAGAGAAATAATCGTGTTCGGTGGGAACAAAACAAAACATGCCACACAAGTTAAGTTTTGAAGTTGTTTGAAATCTAAATCATTTTTCCACCTGGAAGTAATTGGTTGAACTTGAACTGTGTTAATATCCCTCAACTTTTGTTTAATAAACATAGGAGACATCATAGCTGGCTAGAAAGGAGCAGCAACATTAATTGTTTCATCGTTTTGTCTTTAGCTCCGATGTAAGTCTCCGGTTTCGGGGCTCAGAGACAATCCGATCACCTCAGATGCCAGCCATCGTACCGGTACGCAGGGCGTCGTGATTCAGCTTGTAATGCATATTTGCCAGTCGATTGGTTTGCTTTAACTCTCTATCTATCTCTACTTTTCAGTCAACGGAGATTTCCTAGAGATCCAGACGCCAAACGTCAACGGCAACAACAACTCTCTCCCTCCGTCTCCCAGTTTCCCAGTTTCCCCAACGTTCCCACTGCCCTCGGCTCCGTCATCCCTACCGAACATGTACCCCTGTGTGGAGCAGTGCAGGCAAAATATGGTAAAGAGGGGGCAACTTAGCATGCATAAACTAAATTAGAATTTAATTAAAATGCAATTTTTTGAAATTATTTAATAGATATTATTATAAATGAAATTATTATGAAATAAAATTATTTCAGATTAAATGAAGCTTAACTTTAATTGATTAAAATCAAATTGGATTATTTTTGAATTCATCAAATTAATTAAATTAAATGTAAATCAATTGCTTTTGTTTAAAAGTAAGTGATTCAATAAAAATTTTAAATTCAATTTAAGTTTGTTAGAAATCAATTAAATATTTAATTTAACTTATGAATTTTTTTTTTCATTTTTATTTCACTTTCATGATGTAATTTATTAGTAACCCTTATTCAATTTAATAATTTATTTATTTTTTACATTTTAATTGAAATGAATTCTGCTGTTATTAACTGAAATGAATGAGATTGACCTGATGTCGTCTGAACTGATTCAGTGTTTTTCTTCCTGTTGAAACTTCAGCTCCGTTACCGTAACGACAGCATCATGTCCATCGTCCCAGAGCCTCCCGAGAAGGCATCGCTGTACAGACGAGAGAGGGAGAAAGAAAACGACTTCCCGCTCCGCAGGTACAGCTCGCTTATTTTTACTGCAGGTCGTTATGATCCCACCAGTTTTCATTGAATTTGATTTGATTTATTTCTCATTTCCTGAAGCGAGAGCAAACAAAATACAGTGTTTTCTGTTTTCTTTGTAGTCTCTCTGACTTCGATAGTGACAACATGGAAATGGAGTGTGGTAATGTGCTTTTATGTAATGTTCAGAAATAACACAGATGATAAATTTGATGTTAGTGCTCTAAAAAACATCTTTTCAAAGTTAATATCTTGATTGATCTCTCTCTCTCTGTGTGTGTGTGTGTGTGTGTGTGTGTGTGTGTGTTGATTTTCGTTGCTTTGCCTCAGAAGATGGCCCTAACTCTGTGATCTCGTCGTCATCCTCCCATCAATCAGAGGGAATGGACACGTACGATCTGGAGCAGGTCAACAATATCTTCAGGAAGTTCTCTTTGGAGAGGTATTCTGCAACTTTCCATCGACCGTAATTAAAAAAATAAATTAAAAAAATGCCCCACATTCTCCCACTGACAACCCCCTCTTTTCTGTGTCGGTGGACGCACAGGCCGTTTCGCCCGTCTCTGTCCTCCTTCTCCAGAATCAGCTCCACCATCAAGCCGGTGCAGGAGGTGGCGCTGCAAGGCGACAACCTCTTGAAGGACGTCATGCTGGTCGGTGGCAACGAGAGCGGGATTTTCATCTCGTCGGTTCAGGCTGGGTCCAACGCCGAGAGAGCAGGGCTGCGAGAAGGCCACCACCTCTTGCTGGTAAGAAGTTAATTTCCATTCTGAAAGTTAAATGAGTCAAATATGAGGTGAAAATCTTTTACCTCATCAAGGATTTATTCTGAAACATCTCAAACCAAGTTAAAGTGGAATTACTTGGTTGTAGTTTCTGACCTTTGTTTATTCTGTGATCGACTAACCAGCTGGAGGGATCCGTAAGAGGGGAGAACCAGAGCCTTTCCCTGGACACCAGCACTCAGGAAGAAGCCCACTGGACGTTGCAGCACTGCTCCGGACCAATCAAGCTGCACTATCGAGCCAGTTTTGACTGTAAGTCATTTTTATTGCTGTAGAAGCTTAAATAAACGGCAGCTGGCTTTAAGAAGAGAGTGCAGCGGTACGTGTGTTTGTGTCGGATCGACACGGTAACGGCATCCCCTCGCGGTGAGTCACAGCCAACGACCGTTTAGATTCAGAAGAGGATGCAAATGTGTTTTTGTTGCTATGTTTTGTTTTTTCTGTGACGGAAAACGAGTCAGTGACGTTACTGTCCAAAGCACTCCACGCCAAACTAATGCAAGAATCTCTCTTTATGCAACATCATTTTTATTACATCCACCATCAATGAACCATTAGCCACAAGTTCAGTCACCTGGTTCTTAATAAGCGCCACCTAGAGCTCAAACTCTAGCTGGAAACAGTTGAAATGGTGCAGGCAAAGGAGTGAGGTGGAAAATTACTACAAGCTAACATCAGCTGACCATGTTATATGAAATTCTTGTGAACTCTCACCAAAAGAACTATTTGGGTTACATGTACAAGGCTGGGAGTTGTTTCCCACAGCTGCATCAGAGCCAGACTGTCTCGCCCCTTGTTTTGAATCCCTGGTATAAACTCAAGTGTTGTCTCTGCCTGGCAGAGCTTTTTCACCCAGACCTGCTTTGTTATTGATTGTCCTACAAGCTCTCTGCATTGTGCACAGTATATGAATAAACCTGATTGAGCGATTTCACCTGACAGTGCTTGGTAAAATAGTTTTTTTTTTTTTTTTTTTTCACAACAGAAGAAAAGCTTTTCAGTTCAAGAAACATGCCGTTGTGTTGGTTGATTTTATGGCCTGTTTGTACGGTTTAGGTACAACTAAGAAACAGAGACGAAATAGCATGATTCAGATACAAAATGGAATCACAAATTGGTTAAATGGTGAGCCGGCCTGGAAACATTTAGAAAACAAACCGAGCTTTTGGCGCATCCTTTGGGTTTTAGTATGTTTCTTGGTTTTTGGGCTTCATATTAAATAAGCCACATGCCCGTTCTCCAGCTTATCGTCGGCTCCAGAGCAACCTGTCCGACGGCACGCTGGCGTCTGGAGACTCCTTCTACATCCGAGTCAACCTGAACATCTGCGGACAGTCGGACAGCTGCTCCCTGAACGTGCGCTGCGACGAGGTGGTGCACGTTCTGGACACCAGGCACCAGGGCCGCTGCGAGTGGCTGTGCGCCCGCGTCGACCCCTACAGCGGAACGGACCTGGCCGAGCGCGGCACCATACCCAGCAACTCGCGGTAGGACTCAGAGTTAGACGCTTTCAGGCAGTCTGAAAGGTGCAGAGCAGAGCTTTGTGTGGCGCTTTGGTTCAAGAGAGTGAAGATTTCTCACATTGTCTGTTCGATTGAAAAATCTGTAGCAGGAATCGATGGTTATGACTAAATATTTCTCACGTCCCGTGGAAAACTTTTCAAGATAATCCTATTGCAATAAATAGATTAATCGGATGATCAATTAAATTTCTTTGCACTAGCCTTTTTCTAGAAGGGCAGTTTTGTTTCCTGGAACTACAGAATCCATTTTATTTGTCGTTTTAATTGTTTTATCTATTTTAGGTATTTAAAATATCTTCCTGTTCTAGTGTCAAATCTTCATTAGAAAGTTTATTGATCTTGAAGAGGGTCTACTCTCATTTTATGCTATCAACACTGCATTACTTGAAAATGGACTCAAAAGCTATTATTATTATTATTATTATTTTTTTTTTATTATTATTATTATTAATATCATCGTGCAGCAACAATTAATCATCCAGCAAAATTAGTCATCATGACAGGCCTGCTTAAATATTTGAGATTTTTTTTTCCAACTGTTTCAAATTATTTTACAAAAATGACTCATGTGAATTTAAGAAGCATTTTTCTAACAACGAACCGAAACGATGACGTGAAAATGTAACGGCCTCCTTTGCTGAATCACAAATTAAGTGATTTGCTTGAGTTTCACAAGCCACAGAAGAAACCCCTTCAGCAGAACCGACCTCTACTTTCTCACCGCTCTGCTTTGTTTTCAGCGCTGATTTAAATCCTTGCATCTTTGGAGCTTTACGAGTGTTTTTTTTGTGTGACTGCAGAGCTCAGCAGCTGCTGCTGGTAAAGATTCAGAAGTTCGTCTGTCGAGGAGGGAAGGAAGAAAATGAAGGCCACCGCACCAGCAGGGTGAGGATCCACCAGATGTATCTCTTTAGCTGTCGCTCAGAGACGACAACAAACTAACAACAAAGTAATAATTTAAGTCTGATTTAAGTTTAGTTTATTTGTATGACATAATGGCCAAACAAGCAACATTCATCATCAAATATATTAATCAATGTTCCAGTTATTTTTAACCTAAGCTGGGACTTAAACCTTGATTTAATGGACCCTGGTGTTTTCCGCAGTTTTGCAGTTTTCTGAACGTTTGTTCCAGATTAGAGGAACATAGAAGCTGAATGCTGCTTCTCCATGTTTGGTTCTGGTTCTGGAGATGCAGAGCAGAAACAGAACCAGAAGACATGAGTGGCCTGTAAAGTTGATACCATGACAACAGGTCTTTAATGCACATTTTGGTGCAAAGCTGTTCAGTGATAAGTAAATTAGCAGAAGTGAATTAACAGAAGTAGGTGGAGTAGGTCTATTTTCTTATGTGTCTGAACATTGCTTAATAGCTTCCTGTGGAAATGTTACAGCAGGAAAGGCAAAGAAGAAGCAAATTTGGCAAAGTAGTGCACAAAAAGCTATAAATAAGATATTCAGAATTTAAATTTTGACCCATTTTATTTTGCCATTTTTAGACCTTGTTGTTTAAAGCCGAAGTATTCTAGATTTAGTTGGATGCTATTCGGCAGATCATGAATTAAAAGATGAACGACTTAATTGTTTTTTTTTTTAATCTCACCCAAATTGTGTCTTTTCTCAAATGTTTAAGCTGCTCAGAGAATTATGAAACTTTTCCAGATCTAAAAATGTCAAACTTTTGACACCATGTACATTTTCAGACTGAACTCTGACAATCTGCAGCGTCTTTACTAAAATCTTTCTTGCATCCCAGTCTCTTTTTTTTTTTTTTTGCACCACATCTTTACTGTGTCGTTTATCAATACTGATTATTTGTTATTTATTGTGTTATGATGCTGTGTGCCTAGGCAAGCAGCTTACAGCCAGAAGAGGCCGGCTCCCCTCCTGATATTAAGGCCAGCCCTCGCTTGTCCAGAGCCAGTATCTTCCTCAATCAGATCCTGCAGGTAATAAAGTCCAAACACGTCTGGTGCTGACAGTATGACGAGGTTTTATGTTTTTTTTTGTGTGTGTTTTTTTTTTTACAAATAAAAAATCTGGAAATCTTGCTACAGATTCTGAAAAAGATTCAGGTTTGTACTTTTGAGCATTGCAGCTCTGCTCTAAACACGTTTCTTTCTCAGACTGCCATGCATTTAGCGCCGTCCATTTTTCTAGCTTCAGTGTCTCTACTGAAGGAAAGCATGATGCTTCCACCACCGTGTTTCGCCATTGGGAGCGCGTTCGCTGTGACGCTGCGCCTTAGTTTCCCATCAGTCACGGTGGTTTGCATGTCAGCTAAAAGGTTCAACCTGAGAACGTTTTTCTTTGATTCAATCTCTCGTCTAGATTTAGGCTGAGATTAAATCGCCAAATTGTCTGCTCTAGATTTTATCTGGCGGCATCAAAGTGAAGGCAGCTGGTTGTAAAATGAACCTGGAGCAGAAACAGTTTTCCCCTAAAAAGAAACGCCGTCAGACTAACCGCTGCCTTCTGTCACTCCAGTTTGTCAGCAGGGTGGATATCAAGTACAAGCGCCTGAACAGCAACGAGCGCGTGAGGATCATCAACACTTGCAGTGCAACACTAGCGAGGCAAAGCTTCGAGCTGCTCAGACAAGAAGGTGAGCGGACGAGCCGACACTTCTTCAGCAGCAACAAGGAAACTGAAGCGATTGTGAAGAGTCACACTGAAGCCGCCTGAACTCCGTCTAAGGTCACGATTTAAGATTAGATGCTGTGAGGACTGATGTTAGAAGTTGTAACCACATAAAGAAGCTTCAGTGTGAATTTATGCTTTGGGTTTTTTTTCTCTTTTCTTTTCTTTTTTTTGTCACTTAATATGAAAAGGCGGCACCGCTCTAAAAGGAGCAGAAGGGTTAGATAAATAAAAAAGGAAGTGGAAGTTCAGCAAGGGTGCTTAGACAGACGCAAGTCATCTCAGGCCCAAGCTGGTGTTGATACAGAACGATGAAGACGAAGCCGTTTCGAAAGTCAGAATGTGTTACTCTAAAAGACAAACAGACAAACAAAAAAAACAGACAATGAATGATGAACAAGGGGTGTATCGCGGAGTCAGTGGAAGCTGAACTTTCACAACATTCAGATAAAAAACAAAAAGAGAGAGAGAGAGGTAACCATGACAACAAAGCTCTGAATAGCAGAAACACCCACTCGGAGGAGGAAGAAAGCGGACTCCATTCATCTTGGTGAGATGAAATGGAGTCCGAGGGTCAAAATGGAGGACATGTTTCAGGGACTTGAGCAGTTCTGGCGATTACGTTGAAACACAGCAGAGAAGTGGGGAGATTTGAAGATAAATACCAGAAACATTGTGGAAAGACAAATTAATGTGCTTAGGGTGTAAAGTAAATTCATCAGATTAAGACTTTCAGTACTTTTATACCAATATTAATTTGCCTTACCGTTTAAAAAAATAACTATTTTGATGTTCTTTTGGATCAATTTGAAAAGCTGGGTTGCATTTACGTTTTAACCGGCTGAAAAGTAAAGGTGACGGTAAATTTGGAGGGAGTTGTTCCTCTCCATATATAGAAAGATAGCCCCACAGCATGATACTGCCACAACCATGATGCAGCTTTTAAGTTGAAGGCTGTCGATCTGGCAGTGCAGATCGACAGCCGCTAAGCTCGGCGTGAATGAATCCATGGTTGGGCGTTGGAGACGCAGGGCTGCGTCCTTAATAGATCCAGCAGATTTATTAAAAACCGAGAGTGGCGGAGATACCAGCGGCTTATAGCCCGGTGCGGCTTATCTATGTACGTTTCCAGTTTGTTTTTATTTTTTTAAAAAGAAAACTTTGTAGATGCAGCTTATAGTGAGGTGCGCTCTACAGTCCGGAAAATACGGTAATTACATTTAAAACACTGCTTTGGACACAACATGAGCGAATGCACTCACTGAACGTCAGATTGGAAGTGTTGTTATAAGTGTTTGCCGTTCCAAAGATTGAAGGAATTAAAAAAAATAATGATGAAGCGCTTTCACTGAGGTAGAGAGAGAAGCAGGAAGAGGTGGCACCTTTGTAAAATCTGACTGAACAAAGCTACATTAAAAAGGATGTGTAAAAAATAGCTATAGTGACATCAGTTAGAGCAGCGGAGGCCTTTTTATGCAAAAGAACAAAGAGAGACAGCTCACTTCTGAACCAGTTCTGAAACAGGGTTGCAACACTAGGAGGGTTAAAAGAATGAGACTTTCTATGCAATCAGTTTCTTTAATCCAAGAAATCTCCTGACGCAAAGTTGTGAATATTGTGAAAGAACATCATACAATCATAAATCCTAAAAAGACAATCCTGATCAGAACGGATGTCCAGACCGAACAGTGAAGCACGAGAACGGTGCTTTCATGATAAAACATTTAAATATGGCAGTATGACTTTCAGTCTGCAAACAAAGAATCAGGCTTGATTATTGTGACTAGTTTCAAAGCCATTGCCCCCAAATGGCATAAATTCATTGCAAATGTTAAATAGCAAGAATGAAAGAGAAAGCTGGCACGAGGCAGCAGAGCAAGGAACGGAAAGCAGCCAGAGAGGGACAGCGTTATGGAAAGAACAACAAAACCCACATAAACGCGTAACACAATGGCCACATTGAGACAAAAGTAGGTGGCTATGTACTCAGCTCGAATGTGAGTTTATAGGGCAAAGATAAAGAATAGCGATCTGTCCATTGAAGAGAGGAAGTCAGGAGAAAGGTTATCTGAGAGCATTGCTTGTTTCAGGCTTTACAGAGCTCATGCAAACACTATGTATGTTGTTTACCTGTTATCCACCAATGAGGAGAAAAACTCAATATCCAGATTTACATTGTGATTTTTGCTCCTATTCTGACCAGCAGTGATATTCCAAGATTTAGCTTTTATACTAACGAGTGTTTCTCTAGAATAGCTCATTTCGTATGAGCAGCAGTGAATGGAAGCAGCTGAAAGTCTCACTTTCCTACATGTTCATTTTTGTCTGTGTTCAGAATATTTGTTTGTGTGTTGCATTAGTATTTGGAGAACATCTGTTGTTCTATTTAAATTTTCTGAATGGGTCCACAGTGATTTTCTCACTTTCGTTTTGGGTCTTAAAAGTCACTTTAATTAGTGGGTGGAAGGCGATGTAAAATACTGCCATGAAT
>NW_015116319.1:0-1996 GCF_001443285.1 Poecilia latipinna
GAAATGTAATTTATTGTTCCTCAGTGAGGAAATTCACTGGTAAAGATAAATAGACACAAATACAGACGATAAAACATAAATGTAATATCTGAGGCTGTGATCATAATCCAGACACTTGATCTAAATACTTTGTGTTTTACTTTTATTAATTAGATGTACTTTTTTTTCTTCTTTTTTTTACATTGTGACGTTCCCCTCCACTCTAAGTGGAGGGATCCGTCATTCCCGAGGCGGACCGGAAGGGGCGGGACCAGGATCCGCTAGACTCCAGCGCATCCTGGATATATAAGCAGCCCGCTCCAGTGCGTCATATCAAACAAAAAAAGTAGTAGTCAATCAAAAAAAAAAAAAATTAAAACAAAAAAATCTTAAATTTTTAATCATAAAAATAATTTTTTATGAAACAAAAAATGTTTAAAGAGGTTTTTTTTTAAAAAAAAAATTGAAATCACTAATTTTTGTTTGAAACAAGCGAGTTCATAAACTAGGCTTGTGTAATATTCGCCTGTCTTTATGTTGAATTCGTTAACCAGCGCACATCTGTCGAGTGGCATTAAGCGTGGAAAATACCAAATATATCTGGAGGAAATATGTGTTAAAAACTGTTGTGTAATCCTCAGTGTGTGTGTGTGTGTGTGTGTATTAACTAGCATTGAAGCTAAAATGGGAAAACAGCGGATCGTTGCACCAATGTTATCAGGTCCACGTTAATCAGGTGGTTCCGATACATTCAGTGGTTAAGAGGATCAACTGGCCACCAGGTAAGCATTGATGTCAAAATAACAAACAGAGAGACTAATGTAGGAATATTTTCCATGTTGAAGAAAAGCAAAGTTTATAATGGGAGAGGGAAAATGTTGCGTTGTTAGCCGCGTTAGCTCAGTCGATGTCTCCATCCAGGAAGCCACTAAAGCCAAACAGAACTCCAGTCCAGCTCCAGCTGCAGTGAGGATGAAAAAGGGAGAAATAACCGAACGTTAACGTAACAGGGAATAAAGCAAATTTGGTAATTCGCTTTTAACGTGTTCCAGATGCAAAAAGAAAAAGCTCTGATATAAACTTGTTTATTTATTTCTGCCAGGATGTTGGTGGTAATTTTTGTATTTTTATTACAATGTGTCATTATCAACACATAAGCATGCATTAGTTTTAAAACCAATAAACAAACTGACTTGTATAAATATATTTAGCCAAACACACCTGGCCCCTAAAAGCAACACTTACTTCCCTACCTGACCTTCTCTGACTCAACACTTGCTGGTCTCTCCACGCTTAATGCCACTCGACAGAGGTGCGCTGGTTAACGAATTCAACATATAAAGACAGGCGAATATTACACAAGCCTAGTTTATGAACTTTACCTAGTGCTAACATTAGCTAGCACAATATGCTACCGGGGATCACGGCAGACAAAATATGTGACTGTCGTCATAAGTTGAGTAAGATTTCTTCTTTGAAACAGGGTGGACACTTTAGAAGCTGCTAAACGGTGTAATTTTGTGAAGATTACTTACCATTCACATTCTGTGTCCCGTCACCGAAGCCCTGCAGTTCGGGACAGAGTTCTGAGATCTCAGGGAGTCATCCGCTTTAGTCAGCGCTAACCAATCGGAACACGTCTTACATCGCTCGTCCTTAAGCCCCGCCCAGAATGTTCATGTAAGCTTCGCCAAAGCAAATAAAGTTGTATAAGGAGGAAAACGAGTTCAACCAAAAAACAGAAGCTTCTAAATAAATAAATAAATAAATTAGACTCAACCAAAAAAATTAAAGTTTCAAACAAACATTAGTTATTTCAATTAAAAAAATCTCTTTAAAATTTCTTTTGTTTCTTAAAAAATTAATTTTATGATTAAAAAGTTTTTAAGATTTTTTTTGTTTGAATTTTTTTTTTGATTGAATAATTGTGAAACAAATCTAACTCCATAGAAGGGACCCTGCTCCGATTTTTTTGTCAAATCAGATTTTTTAGTTTTTTGTTGTTTTTTTTTTTCCC
>NW_015116319.1:5579-21962 GCF_001443285.1 Poecilia latipinna
AAAAAAATTTAAGTTTCAAACAAAAATTAGTGACTTAAATTTAAAAAAACCTTTAAATATTTTTTTGTTTCATAAAAAATATTTTTATGATTAAAAAGTTTTTAAGATTTTTTTTGTTTGAATTTTTTTTTTGATTGAATAATTGTGAAACAAATCTAACTCCATCCTGCTAACAGTTCTACTGCCGTCCACAGAACCGCCTCATTACTCCACGCCTGGCCACGCCCCTCTTGGCTCCGCCCACTCCACTTCCTCGACGCCTTCTGGAGTCTGTGGCCCTTTCAGAAAGCATTGCTGTGGTTGCTATGGTTGCTGCCAACACTTTAACCCTTAGAAACATCAACACCAAAACCCTGTCTGGTTCTGGTTCTGGACCGGCCGACTGTCACCATGGAAACGACATGTTTCTTTAGTAGTACTCAATTTTTCACTCACTAGATTTTTTTTCCCTGGTTGTAAATGCTATTGAAGAGAAAACGATCTTCACACACACATGCGCGCACACACACACACATACACACACACGTCTCCAGGCTTCCCGCTCCTGTTTTCTCTGGTCTCTGCAGGAAATGAAATCATCCTGGTGGAAAATGAAACTTCAAGAGTCGAATATTTTCCAAATCAAAGATGTGTCTTTAACATCTGGTTGAGTTTTTATTTAATGGCAGATCAATGATGAACCGCTGCTGGATGACAGGGGGCGCTGTTGGCAAAGTTACAGGCAAAAAATAACTAATAATTTGTCTCACCTGTCCCAGCTGGACTCACCTGTCCCAGCGTACACTCCAATGAGCCCAGGAAGTCGGCCTCCTTCGGCCCGTTGTGGTTGTTGATGTCGAACAGCTCGAAGCGCAGCCGCTGCACCTCTTCAAAATAAAAGTCCAAGGTGAAGACCTTGGAGTAGGTGGGGTTGACGCAGCTGCGGATCACCTCCGTCCGGTCCACCTGTGGACGAACAGCGAAGTAAACCTGTGACAGCCATCAGAACCGGGTCAGGTCCTGATGGTTCTGGAGCTGGACCAGCAGCACCCAGATCGCACTGAGGCTGCGGCGCTAATTAAGCAGCTAGCAGAACCAGAACAGAGTGTTTTGGTTCTGATGTTCTGATGTTCTGCTTCTGCAGGATGTGATGTCAGAGTTTCATCTGTTCGGGTTTCAGTGATTAGAACAGAAATAAATTAAGTAAATTTTTTTCTTCTGGTGAATTTTCTCCTGAACTCAAAATTTTCCCATAACAAATCAACACAGAAACAAAGATGGCGGCGCGTCAGGAGGACGACCTCGGCCCATCAACGCCACGTGGCGCTGGTTGCCATGGTGACCCACCTCCATCCACCGGCCATGGGACTGCATGTTGAGGACGACGCAGGGGTCGGGCCTGGACAGCGCGTCCCGGTCCGAGACGCCCTTACAGGTGAGGCGCAGCTCCACCTTGGTGAGGCAGGAGCTGCTGAGCAGACCCAGAGAGCCGGCCGCCGACTCCAAGGTGTCGCTCATGGCGGAGGCGGGACAGGAAGTCTGCAGGGGCAGGCAGGAAGTGGGTCAGAACCTCCAGTTTCAGAAATGAGGCCAAATCATCTGGAAAACGGAGCAGGCTGAAAAGCAGAACGAGCTGACCTCCGACCTTCACATCACCTGTTGGTCGCCACTGACCTCCGACCTTCACAGGAAAACACAGGACAGGGCTGCAGCCAATGATCAGGTCAGTAATCGATTAGTCCATCACTCATCAACAATGAATCATTCTCCTCCAGATGTTTAATGACGTGAACATGTTGGAGCTGAACGCAGCATTTTAGTTCATTTTCAAATAAATTAATGGAAACTTAAGAAAAGAATTAAATCGTTTTTCCAAAATAAAATGTCATATTTTAGCATCCAGGCTTCTGAAATTGTTCTTTTACGACCAGTTCATATGATTTTGGAAAATTCTATATTTATGCTTTTACTAAAAAAAAAACAAAAAAACTCTAAAACATAAAATCCAAGATTATTTGAACATTTTTTATTTACAAAGTGACAGAAGTCTAAAAAGAGTTAAACTTATAATTTTATAAATGTTCCATAAATGTTTCACTGTGAAAATGTTCCGAATCAGCAGAACCAGAGCTGAATCCGTCTGGATCAGAACCAGACAGTTAGCTCGCTCTGCCCTCCATCATCTGATTAACTGAGCCGCCTGCAGGAAATGTCCGGTTTCCTCCTCTTCCTCCGCCAGGCCGCCGGCTCAGATAACAGGATGAAGAGCAGATACGTCTCAGAACCAGAGCAGGCGTGTTCAGCTGTCCAGGATCCAGTTTCAGTCAGAACCGCTGCAACGGGACTTTAATAAAGCTACACTGTCAGAAACAAACAGCAATAATCTGGATTATTTAGTCTGGTACAGGAGGAAAAAAAATGGAGGTTGATTTTTAAAAGTCATATTTTCACCACATTTTTCTTTCACTGATAAATGCCACAGGTTCAAGCTAAATATTAAGCTTAAAAGTAAAAGTTTAGCTTTACTTTACATTTAGTTCGAAATTAAATATTTCATTAGCAAGCAGCTTGCTAACAAATGTTTAGCTATATATTTCTAAATATCCAATTTGAGCTACATAAATAATTTGAAGATAAATAGTTACCAAGCTACATATGGAGTTAGCCAAGTAGCTCCCAGCTAAAAATTTTGTTAGCAACCTAAATATTTAGCTAAGAGCAAAATACTCCAAGATACAAATGCACTTGCCTATAACTGGAAGTGGACTACCAAAATAAAACCTGAAGACTGGAGGAGTCAGCCTCACCAGCAGAAGTTTGTGTACTGGCTATCAGAGTCAGCTTTTATTTTGGTAGTCCACTTCCACTCATCAACAAGTGAATTTGCATACTAGATAAATATTTAACTCTGAGCTAGGTAAATATTCACTTTGTAAAGAAAATATTTATCTAGAGCTAGTTCTTAGCTAACTGCATATATTTAGCTCCAACCAAATAGCTGGAGCTAAATATCTAATGAAGTATTAGCTTGGAGCTAATTATTTAATTAGCCAGTTAAATATTTATTATTGCGGCAAATTTTGGACTGCAACTTTACAAATGGCACCAAATAAACGTGACGCTGCCGCCTGTTTAATTCTGATCAGAATTATTCATACGCCTGACAGGTTTAAAGCTTCAGTCGGACAGGAAGTTGTTTCTGACAGGAAGTGACATTTATGAATAAATTAAATCCAATGAAATGTTGCATTGTAAAAATACAACATGAAACAGAACATAGGGACTCAAAAAACTCTAAAAAGCTCCACACACACCATGGACTACAGCTCCCATCATCCTCAGCAGCTGTTGCTATGGAAACAGACCCGTCCAGAGCCAAGAGAACCAAAATATCTGCAGCTGTTATCATGATCCAACCGTTCATCCAACCAACCGACTGTTCATCCAACCGTTCATCCAACCAACCGACTGTTCATCCAACCGTTCATCCAACCAACCGACTGTTCATCCAACCGTTCATCCAACCAACCGACTGTTCATCCAACCGTTCATCCAACCATTCATCCAACCAATCGACTATTCATCCAACTGCTCATCCAACCAACTGACTGTTCATCCAACCATTCATCCAACCAATCGACTATTCATCCAACTGCTCATCCAACCAACTGACTGTTCATCCAACCGTTCATCCAACCATTCATCCAACTGCTCATCCAACCAACTGACTGTTCATCCAACTGCTCATCCAACCAACCGACTGTTCATCCAACCATTCATCCAACCGTTCATCCAACCAACCGACTGTTCATCCAACTGTTCATCCAACCAACCGACTGTTCATCCAACCGTTCATCCAACCATTCATCCAACCGTTCATCCAACCAACCGACTGTTCATCCAACTGTTCATCCAACCGTTCATCCAACCAATCGACTATTCATCCAACTGCTCATCCAACCAACTGACTGTTCATCCAACCATTCATCCAACCGTTCATCCAACTGCTCATCCAACCAATCGACTATTCATCCAACCATTCATCCAACCAATCGACTATTCATCCAACTGCTCATCCAACCAACTGACTGTTCATCCAACCATTCATCCAACCATTCATCCAACCACCAGAGGAACTCTCATCATTAAACTGATTGAACTTTTTTCTGTTGAACTAAAATCAGCAGATTTTGCCAACAGCCAACAGATCAACACGTGAGGAAACCAAAATTAATTAGTTTATAAATGTTATAAATGTTTCTCACTTTAAGGTTTCTAATCTGTGACTCGGTCCAGTTCTTGGTTTTTTTCTGACCTTTGGACATTTTCCTTCATGTCTGTCTACAGACTGCTAGCTGTGATTTCGCTTTATGTGAAGAGTTTGGGTTGTTTCATCATCATCATCATCATCATCATCATCATCATCCTCAGCTGAGGATCACCAGCTAGAGGATCATCAGATCCAACAGGACACAAACCAGCTGATTCTCCATAAGAACCAACCTGCATCAGGAGGAAACTAACCAGAAACAGAACCTGTGACCGGCAGAGAGCAGACAGAACCCGGATCACCTCAGGATTTCTGACCCGAACCACAGCACCATCACACTCTTCCTCAGCAGCATCAGAGTCTTCCTCTCTTTTACCTGCTCGGATGAGGAAAAGCTTCAGAAAAACATCCGGAAGTTTCCAGTTTCAGCTCAGCGGCTCCGAACTGAGATCAGCTCCGCTTCTTCACCCTCATCCTCCTCTTCCTCCTCCTCTGGCTGCTGGAGAGCCTCTCCGCTCCGCAGCCGCTCCTCCCGCATTTATACCCGGGGAAACCCGGAGAGGAGCGGGCCGCGGCGCCCCCTGCAGGCCGAGTTGGAAATAAAATCAGCTTTTATTCATGAAACATCCCGAGCTGAAGCATCCCGAGGTCCAGAAGTATTCATACTGGCTGAACTGGGCAACACAAGCCAGACCTGATCTGAAAAGTGTGGCATGCTTCTGCAGTAGGAGAAGTATGGAAGGCAGAGAATCTCTGAACATCAAGTTTCCTGACATGGATTTCCAGCTGGACTTTCACTAGGCCATTCCAGTGTGTTCAGAGCTGCTGCCCTGCAGGAAGTGAGGTGAGTTTGTTTATTTATTGCACAAAAATCAAATCAGAAATAGGAAAATAATAAATACTAAAGTGGATGTAGTGCAGGAGATGTTTCAAATGAAATAGTAATGACCTTTATTCTAAAAAGTGACTAAGAAGTGCAAAATAAACCGGGACAAACTGATGTCAGAGGGTTTTTATAGTCTGCTCATTTGTATTTTCCTCCTCAGATGAACTTTTGTCTTCAAATACACGGACCCGAGCTATGGAGTCGAACGATTTAAAAACATTCAGCTTTTTCCGCCACTAGATGTCGGTGTTGAGTTGAAAACAGAACCGCAGCCTCATTTTCTCACCTGAAATCAAACTTTGACTTCTTAATTACCCCCCCAGTTGTATTGACCAAGACATATGTTTCCAGATTTAACAGACATAAATGTGATTCCCTTTCGTCAAATGCAGTAAATTCGTCCATAGGGGAAATAAGTTACATTAATAAGTTGGTAAATAAGTACATAGTTGGCAAATTGTGTGACTAAATTCATGCTAAGCAAATTTTGGGTTTGAAATTTGATCAGAATGCGTCATATATGTTACAAACGACCGTTTTCATGTTGCATTGTAGACATACGACCGAGTGAGCGCTCTTAGCAGCAAACTATCTTAGCTGTATTTTTCTCCGGTAGCGTGTCAACAGGAATGGAGGAAGTTAGGAGAAAGCAACAGGTGTTGTCAGAACACCGGTCTTGTGGGAAATTCTGTCCCCTGTGAAAATCTGCCCCCTGTGTCGGGAGCGCGCATTGCAGCCAGAGAAGTGGATCCGGCGGATCTGACCATTTTCACGGCGCTTCTGATCGATTTCTCGGTAAAAACTACTCATATAATCATGTCAGTGTTGTAGCTTTCAGTTTTATCGGCAGCTATCAAAATAAAATAAATAAATAAATAAACGGGGTCTTCTGTGGAGGTATTTTTACGCTGTTTTGTGTTATTTTAAACGCGAAGAGAATCGATCTTTTTTTTTTTTCAGCTTTTGTCTCGTAAGCCTGACAAATAAAAGTCAGTCAACAAACACAGGTTCCCAACACGTAGTGTGCATTTATAATTTTTCATTTCTGATACAAGAGGAGGGAAGCTGGCCGATAGCAGGGCACCAAAATAAAGACTTCCTGAAAAGATCAGAGTGTAAACTTTTTGGTAAATCCCGTTCTAATGTAAAATATGACAGATTACTGGATTAAGGAAATGTCTAGCATGCTATCACACATTATAATTTTTGAGAATTTGGAAACAGTTGCTTTTTATTTCCCAAAGTTATGGGGGGAGGAGAGGAGAGAATGGATATTTCAGCGGCCTGAAATAATCTGTTCCCCCTCTAAAAAATGGAAACAAATTAATTTACCTGCAAGTCTTTTAATGTGTTGATTCCCCTCATCTTCAACAACAAATCCTGTGGATTTGGTGACATTTGATCATTGTTTGCCAAAGTTAGGAGGGGGGTACCAAATATTTTAGCTCTTTCAGCCGCCCACTATAATTTGTCCACTATAAAACATACTATAATTTGTATGTTTTGATAAAAAAAAAATGTACTTAGCCAAAATCAGAAAAAGGTTTCACAAATTCCAAACATGGTTATAAATATTCTGCTATTAGAGCAGAATAATCCAGTCCAGGTTTGAAGAGTCTAGGTGTTGTAGTTTTGGAATTAGAGCAGATCTTGTGTGATCGAAACCGAAAAAAGGGCAAAGTTGCCCTTTTTGAAGTTTCACTAATCAGATAAAAGTTTCACAAATCACAAACATGGTTATAAAGAGTCTTCTTGAAGAGGAGAATAATCTAGTCCAGATTTGAAGAGCCGCATCTACTGTTAATAACTATAGAAAATGAAATTATTGTACTTATTAAGTTATAGACAAACAATTTTCATAAAAAGCTGTTTTCATATTCCATGTTGATGTATTAAGTTTTTGCTAAGTACATATTTTTTCATCAAAACATACAAATTATAGTAATCATGACAAAAGTTTTCATTAACACTCAAAATAAGAATATATTTACAAATGACTTCTCATACAGAACGATAATCTTTGTGGAAACATTCCCAACTACAAAAAATAATATTTAGATCACTTACCTAATCGGTGGGCCTCCAAAGATTTGTCTTGTGTTCTTGTAGCAATAGTCAGAAGAAACTGAGCGGCAATCGCAATATCTTTAAAATTATCTTGTTTGGCTTCTTATTGGTTAAGATTCAAAAGACCGCTCTTATTATTGTCCATTCATATTTAAGTATTGTCTCTGGTATATTGCATCATTTCCGGTGATGATAAAACATGATTACAATGGTTTTAGTAATCTAATTTAATCACGTTAAATCAACATAAGAAAAATTAGTAGTTTCATTATTGTTGGTAATTAAGTAAATGGTTCTTTATTCAATCGCGTAAATGCAAGAAAGATGACTGAATTGTGTAGTATTAACTTATTTTGTTTGTGCAAATCCAAAATTCCTTCAATTCTCATTTTTTCAGTGCACTAAGAATAAGTCTCACAGCAATGTACACCTCATGCTGTAGACGCCGCAGTGGAAACAGGAAAATCCACAACCACTTTTGCTAGGAGTTTTTTCTGCAAACTGAAATGTACAGCTTCATTTAATGGTTCAAAGTTTGGGTAACAAAGAAAATAATTCACTGTACATGTCCATTTTATGTAGGGGGAACACATTATTTCAGGTGGCTGAAAGAGCTAAAATATTTGGTTCCCCCTCCTAACTTTGGGAAATAAAGAACAAATGTTATTAAAATCACAGGATTTGTTGTTGATGAAGAGCGGAATCAACACAGGTAAGGACTTGCTGGTAAATTAAGTTGTTTCCATTTTATAGAGGGGGAACACATTATTTCAGGTGGCTGAAAAGTTGAAAAACGATCAATTCTCTTCGCGTTTAAAAGAACACAAAACAGCGTAAAAATACTTCCACACAGGACCGAGTTTATTTATTTATTTAATTTTTATAGCTGCCGATTAAACTGAAAGCTACAACACTGACATGATTATATGAGTAGTTTTTACTGAGAAATCGATCAGAAGCGCCGTGAAAATGGAACAGAATTTTGCATAAGACCGGCTCCGGCTATGAATGGACTTTCTACGCCATGGACCTGGGAAAACTCCCGTTTTTGTAAGTTTTATGCATTTTAACGACACTTAGACATCTGTTACTGTTTCTTCAGTTGATCAAACGTGGAGCTTTATAATCTTTCAGTGCAGCTCTAATTAGTAATGTATGTTTTCTCCTCTGTTGTACTTCAGTTACAAAAAAAACATTTATAAAAGATCTTCGGAAAACAATATTTTATTAGTTGTTCGGTGACTGTCTAACTGCACACAGTTCCAAGTTTGGAAATTAAATGTTTAGTTTGGACGCTAAACATTTAGTTGAGAACAAAGTATATAGTTTGCTAACTAAATATTTAGTTTACAATTTACGTATTTTGGTTGTAGGTTATATATTTAGTTTGGAACTATGACACTGATAAATGTTTGAATTACATGGTGAAAATATGTAAACCATCACATATTTCATCTGAATTTGGGAGAAATAAGAAAATTATGTAATGTTGTTGTTGTAAAGTTAAATAGTCAGAAAGTTTTTGATTTAATGCTTTTAAAGGGAAAAAAGTGGTTATTTCAAACATTCAACTTCCATCTGTTTCCCACCACTAGATGTCGGTGTTGTGTTAAAAACCAAACTCTGGGCTTCTTTTCTCATCAGAAATCGGCCTTGAACATCTTAGTCACTTTCTTTCGACTCTTTAACCTTTATTGTGGATGAAAAGTGCTGATTTTTGTGTTTATGGGTCGGACTTATGTGAGTTTGAAACCAAAAGTACCTTAAAGGTAAACTAATCGTTCTAGACTTCACAATAAAGCGACGTCGAAAACTTCCGGTAGGTACCGGAAGTTAAGTTTGCGTTACGTTCAGCTTTATAAAATTCTGAAACGCGGAAGTGGCTCACAAACAAAGCCTAGAGGTGACGGAGTTAGATTTTAACTGTAAAGTTCATCTCTCCTGTGAACCGAGACAACACAACCGTGAGTTTTATACATTTGACGTCACGTATTTTTTAAATTCTCATTTCCTTATCTTTTTGTTCAGAAAGATAAAAGTTAATCACGTTTAGGCCGCTGAAGTTGATGCCAAACGTCTTAAAGTTTCTTGTTTGACATACAATTAAAGGTTTAAAAGTACATTTTTTCCTTAGTTCTGATAATCTCAGTTGTGTTTTAGAAAATCTATCTTCATTTATTGAGTTTAATCCCGTTCTCCTCTCTGAAAAAATCAACATCCGCTCCGATCCCTTCCCTTGGCTTTGGAACCAGAGACAGCTGCTGAATCCATTAAAATAAAACTTTTGCCGCATAAAATGAGGGCCGAACTTCCTGCAGGACTCCTTGCTTTACAGACAATTCATAAATCATCTTTTTAACTGTTTAGTTTGGTGTTTACCAACGTTTTGATTTAAATTGTCAAGTTTTACAGTTGGAGTTTGGTGGAGATGAAGTTTCCGATTTTCCGAGAACGTTCTGTTGAGGTTAAATGTTTCAGATCTGCTCTGATTCGTTCCTGTGCGATAAAAAAAAAAAAAAAAACCGGTTTTGTTCTTATATTTCTGAATCACGTTTGGTGTTTTAAACCCGAGATGATGGGAAAGTTTGAAATTGAACACATGGTTGCTGCTTTTCACTTTCACTTGCGGAGAAAACAGAAATCCCCTTCAAATGTTTGTTTTTGGTTTTATCTGGAAAATTAAAGCTAAACTCTGGTTTTCATCTGAATGTTGATGCTCACATAAATCCCCAAACGGAGGTCAGACCTTTCCCTGCAGCCTCATTTAGTTCAACATGTAGAGCTGCATGATATTAGGAATAAATGGCGTTGAAATGTTGAATATTGTTATAATTATTGCAGTAAAGTTTGCCCAGTCAGGAAGCGGATGTTCAGAGTCTGCATTCCTGTCGCATTTAAATGCATCATTATTCTAATATGACCCAAAACATGCATTAATACTGATATTGTGAAAATCCAGTCTTCCTACAGATGTTTTTATTTAGAAATCTGTCTCATCTGATCTTCATTTTGGTTTTTCTGACATTTTCTGTTTTATTTGTAGGTAGAATTGAAACCAAAAAAAAAAAGAGTAATTTGTGTCTCAGAACCGGTTTTGGGTCATAAGAGCCTCAAACGTTTTGGTTCTGGATCAGAAACTTTAACATTTTTACTTTAGTCCCAATGTACTTGGTCCAACTGTTCAGCTGCTGTTCCTGATCTGGACCAGAACCGGGTCGTGCTTCAGCCCGTGGTGCGTTCAGGGCATGCCAGGAACATCCAGAACCTAACAAGTTTCAGCAGTGCGTCCAGTCATTAGAGGACAAACAGAAGTCTAAAATGTTCCCTGTTCATCAACAGACACATGAGGTCTAAACCAATCACAGTGAAGGGCGGGACCTCCCGCCCTCTGATTGGCCCAGCTGGTCACCAGGACAAAATGTGGCAAACCTGAAGCCTGAGCCTCTGAAAATCATCTGTGATTCTCCGACTAGGAGCCCCAACCGGCCAGGTCCAGCGTCGCCCTCCGGCCCCCGGGGTAACGTGGGCGTCGCCCTCCCGCCCCCGGGGTAACGTGGGCGTCGCCCTCCGGCCCCAGGGGTAACGTGGGCATTTTAAGACAAACTGTTTCAGTGAGAAAAACTGGACTTCCTGCTGCTAATAACTTGTGATATTTGTACAGTGAGACTTAATTCTGTGTGAACGAAGAATAATTTGTGCTTAAAACACTCGTCATGGTCAAGTTTCGCTCTGACTCTTGGGGCTCGACCTGATGTCTGCGCTCACAACTTTATGAAGTTTATGCAAATGAATCACTCATGACACCCTGAAGAATACTTCATGAGAAAAATGGTTTCAGTGTAGAGAAACATTCCACTCATCGTTTAGATTTTTTCCTGTTTTATCGTTTAATTCACTCATTTATTTTGACTTTTAAATTTTCAGGAGGTTACGCGTCTCTTCTGCTTCAAATAAAGAACTTTGTTAATTAATGGTGTAGAGGTCAGTGTTGGTGAGTGTTGGCTCCAACAGGAAGTGGTCATAGATCTGGACTCTGATGCGACTTCCTGTTCTGTCTCCAGCTCCATCATGGCCAACGAAGTTTACACAGCGACGACGGTTTCTAACCCGAAGGCGCCGTTCTGGCTCGGCCCGGCGTCGGAGCATCTGGACATGCTGCGTTTCGGCCTGAAGATGCTGGAAGTGGTGAGGTCAAAGTTCACTCAGCTCTGATTAACGCTGTCTGGACAGAACCGCCCAGGTTCTGATCAGGCTACCTTGGTTACCGTGCCACTGGTCCAGATGTTTAAACACAGCTGGATCAGAACCAGAACAAAACCGGAACTGGACCAGGACTACTGAGCCGAGCCGGGAACTGTTCAGTTCATTGGTTCAGTTCTCGGTTCAGTTCATTAGGGGTGTAATGACACAATAATCTCATGGTGCGATATATATCACGATATTCTGCAATCGATACGCTTTGATACACTTTTATGATTTTCTGAAAGATTTTAGAGGGACAGAGTGATTTTGGTGACGGTTTGTGTTCCATAGATTTGGATTTCATCAGTTTTCAGTTGGATTTGATTAACTGAAAACTGATTAAAAGCATCAGCTACACAATACCTGGCTCTGATTGGGGTAGGAGGGTAAAATAAAGTCTTTTGGACTATAGTGAAAATATTTTTCTACCTTGTCTCCCAGAGTTATCCGTGGCTGTAAGCTGTTTACTACTAACTGCTGGGGTAGCGGCTCCGCCTCACCCCGTAGTGATCGAGTCCTGGCAGCTGCGCAGCGCCGCTGTTCCCCTGCTTGATCTCTGAGTAGCTGCCTCTCATCGTTCTCAGTCTCTGATACTGTTTGTCAGTTATCAACATGAATGATCGATCGGCCATCTTCGTCATGGCAACCCTCACCCCCCAGACTCTGGCTGCGGGTTTCCCCTCTCCGTCTTCCAGCTCCAAGCAGAGCGCCGCTGCTGCTGCGCGTTGATTCTTCAGGTAATCCTTTACATACAGACAGAAACCACTAGGCTAAAAACAAATCACCCAGCGGATGCCACCGATCGCTCCGGCATCCAAACTTTGCATTCATTTTGTTAAGAAACTTTACTTGGTTTCTTAGCAGCAAAATACATCCCATAATTATTTGTTGAAGATTTGAGATTTCTAAAACCAAAGGAATCTAATGTTAAGTTTCGTTTTTTACCTTTGGAAGCTCATTTCCTGTCACATAACCGGAAAAGACAGTTTTTGACATTTCTCTGACATTCAGAAAAATACGGTTTACTTATTTTAGCATAACTCCGGTTTTATTTGGCCTATTAACACAATTTAAAAACTGGTGTGTAGTTTATAATGTGCTCTTTAAGCACAAGTTGAAAGTGAGACTGTGGGAGTCTGGCTGCTGCGCCGTAACAAACCAGACGTGTGAAAAAGACGCTATAAGGCTATGGACCCTATGTTCTAACGTATCGATACTCGCGGATGAAAAATCGGTAAATATCATAGAATCGATACAGCCCTACAGTTCATGATTCAGTTCTCGGTTCAGTTGTGCTTTGTGAATCTGTTTTCTTTCAGTTCTTTACTGTCGTCTGGAGAAACTTTGCAGAACCAATTGGTCCAATTTTGTCAGAAATAAAATCATAATCAGATTAAATTAAAACCTTTTAGTTTCATTCTGGATCTAAAATAATCCCGTCTGGATGATTCCAGTGAAAGGTTCTGTGCATGTTCCCAGTACTGGACCAGTCCCCAGTCTGCGTCTGGTTCACTGGTTTCCTGTTGTTCACTCCATGATGCTCTGAACCCGTTGCCATGGTTTCCGTGGTCGGCGCCCCTGAATCACACTTCCTGCCACTTCTTCTTTTTCTTCTTTTCTGAATCCTTGGTTGTTGTCACAGGAAGTTGCCGTTCGGCGGTTCGTTTCACACGTTGCCGCCTCTCCCAGTTGGCAACAAGTTGCTGAATCTGTCGGCTCAGAGTGACGCTGAGGCCAGAAGTTTTCATACAGCCAGTCAAAGACCCGGGCGGCCATGTTTTATTGGTTCTGGTTCGGCTCAGGATTGTTTCTATAAAGCACAGAGAACATTCTGGCCCTGAAACGCCACTCAGCGAGGAAGATGGATCAGCGGCACAGAACCACGTGTTGCCTTCCATACATCTGCTGCGAACAGGCAGTGGCAGCATCATGCTGCGGGAGTCAAGAGGAAAAAACACTGAAGCAGAGCAGTCCAGACTTTGGGCCAAAAATCATTTTTAAAACCTAAAATCATAAAAAATAGAATCCTGATCCTAGATCCAGAACTAGTGGTGGTTCTGATCCAGTTTTTTTATTCTGAACTCATCTGAAGAAAAATATCACATTTCTTCTTGGAAATTAAACCAGAATTTGGGTCAAAGTTCTGGTTTTCCTCTGTGGTTACCAGATGAAAGCAGTTTGGGTTTTTTAAGTAAATTCAGATTACAAGTCAAATTTCTGGCTGTTAAAGTTCAGGTCCGGTTCTGGTTCTGGTTCTGCTGTTCAGCAGGAAGCGGCAGATGGAGAAGTGAAAGTTCTGCAGGACCGTTTGGCTGCGGTCAGCAGAACCGCCGGCTGTCGCAACGGCGCCTGGGGGGGGCATCCGGGCCGAACAGAACCAGCTGCAGAAACAGGATGATCAGAGCTCTGGACCTCCATCTGACCGGTTCTGGAGGACCGGTCCATCCAGAACCTTCCTCTGGTTCTGTGTTTGGTGACCCGACCCGGTTCTAGCGGCTCTGCAGTGCCTCACACTGGGCCCGGATCGGAACTGGACCTCTGACTGAGTCAGGAAGGGATCAGAATAAACCGATCAAATCTGCAGAGTCAGCACTTTCTGCCGCAACCTTTCACAATAAAATCCTTCCTCTTTCCTCACATCCTGGGTCCAGAGGCTTCAGGGGGAAAGAAGGCCAGGTTCTGGAGGTTCTGGAGGTTCTGGAGGTTCTTTACATTAGAAACTCTGCAGACACAAAAACCAAACAGAAAAACTAAAATCAACCAAACGATAAACACTGCAGGGAATGGAAACTAATGCAACAAAAACAGCAGCGAGTCTGAAACTGGACCTGGTTCTGACAGTGAGGACACGTCTCTAGCTCAGCTGGTCATGTGACGAGGCAGGACAAAGGTTCTGCTCCAGACCGGTTCTGCAGCTTCTAACCCAACACAGAGCAGAGGCTCCGCCCCCTTCAGGTGGAGGACATAGATATATATACAATAGATTTGTTTTGAGGAAGCCTCTGGATGTCGTCGGTCTGCAATGTTTTAGTTTCTGCTGCCACCTTTTGTCAGCAGCTCTCCATTAAAACCAGTTTAATCTCACTGGTTTCAATCAATCAATCACATTTTATTTGTATAGCACATTTCAGCAGCAAGGCATTTCAAAGTGCTTCACATAATTAAAATAAAAAGCATGTGACAGTGAATAAACGGTGAGAAAGAGATTTTGAAAAAGATAAAAAAAGATAAAAGCATTAAAACCCCTTTTAGGACTTCAGTTAAACGTCGTTTAACAAGGATTCTCACAGCCCTAGAAATGGATTCGTTGAACTGGGACGTTTTCCCGCTTTACATAGACAGTGTGGTCACATTGTTGTTGATAAAATGAAAAATGTTTGCAGTGAGCAGCCTTATTCCATGTTTGTTCAGACTGCGTCCTCCTCTTCCTAGAGGTGAAAGCGCTGCCAGTAGATCCAGAGGTCATCGATGAAGGTCACTGAGCTGGCAGAGCAGGTTTTAATCAGCCATTTGTTTATCATGCCCAGCCTGGAATGTTTTTCGTCTCCCCATTGAGGCGATGGAATAACTGAGAAATAACTTCATTTTTAATCTTCCCAAAGTGTCCAGAAGAATATTAAAGTCCTTTTTCAGAATCTCTGATTTCTGCTTTGCCAGATCGTTGGCTCCAACATGCAGTTTCAAACGAAACTCAGTATGAACTCAGGAAGGGTAATCAATAGTTTCTGTTAGCAGCTACATGCTAGCCTGGTGCTCTGCCTCTCCACAATGCAGAACCAGGAGAAGCTTCAGGTCCGACAGGTGACCAGATTCATCCATCATCCATTTTCTTTCACCCTTGTCCCTGGTGGGTCATGAGGTGTTGATGCCTCTCAGGTGAGAGACGGATCACCTGGACGGGTCACCTGGACGGGTCACCTGGACGGGTCACCTGTCTGTCGCAGGGCAACACAGAGACAAAGGGGTCAAACAACCACATACACACTCACACCTAGGGACAATTTAGAGACCAGTTAACCTGACATGTTTTTGGACTGGGAGGAAGCCGGAGAACCCGTAGGGAGAACCCGTAGGGAGAACCCGTAGGGAGAACCCGTAGGGAGAACCCGTAGGGAGAACGTACAGACGGGCAGACAGAACCGAGCCCAGGAAGCAGCAGTGCTGCCAGCAGCTCCACCAGATTCACCTGCGTTGTGTAAAATTGTTGCCTTCACCTGTTTCTGGACCAAAATGCCTTAACAGCCCAGTTTGAACCAGAACCGGGTCCAGATTAGAACGAGCTCTGTCCCTGTCGCTCTCCGCCATGACACTTCCTCTTCTTGTCTGTTTTAATGCCGGCTGATGATGTCATCAACTAGCATCACCGTGGATAGCTGGTAGTTTACAGATCGAGATGGCCGCCCTTTCTGGGCTGGATACATCACATAACTGTAGTTCTGGTTCTGATGGTCCTGTTGTGGTGTGTCCCCAGCTGCTGTCCCTGGTGGCCTTCGTCCTGGAGGAGACGGTGTCCACCTGCCTGAGCTGCTCTCCTCTTTACTTCTTTGAGTTTGTGAGCTGCACAGCCTTCCTCTTCACGGCGCTGCTCCTCTTCCTCCTGTCCACCACGCTGTACAGCAGGGTGGGCATCAGCTGCTGGCCCAAAGTGGTAAGGTTCTGCTGTGGTTCTGCTGTGGTTGTGGTTCTGTCCGTCCCTGTTGTCTTACTACTGAAGTGATGAGTTTTTCTGTCCTGCAGGACTTCCTGTACACGCTCCTCATCGCCGGCTTATTCTTAATCGCCTCCGGCGTGTTTGCAGCCAACAACGGCAAGACAACAGTGGAGACCGTCGCCGTGGTGAGACACCGTCCCTCTGTGTCCCTCTGTGTATAAAAATTCCCCTCTCACCCTCCATGGGTGGTCTCTTCATCCTCTGAGCTCGGGTCCTCTACCAGAGGCC
>NW_015116319.1:25832-39614 GCF_001443285.1 Poecilia latipinna
ATATATATATATATATATATATATATATGCATGCTTTTATTTCTTATTACGTCAGGTTTGGTCCTCCATACCTCAGGTCTTGCAGACGACCTTGAAATCGTTTCTGTATTTAGAAACTGTCTGACTGTTTTTTCTGATCTGAAGTTTTTTCTTATTAAATCAACTATTTTTATTTCTTGTAATTTTCTGACTGTTTTTTTCTTCTTGTTATTCATTATTTTCTTTGTCTGCAGGTGTTCGGCTTCCTGGCCATGTTGGCGTTTATCCTTGACGTCGTCTTCTTCCTGAAGGTCAAAGGTAATCCCTTCCAGGGCACTAAGGCCCCGCCCACCACCAACGGCGCCGTTCCTCCGCCTGAGGCCGAGAAGCTGAACGGAGACGCCAACGGAAAGGCGTAGGACACCGCGCGCCTGCAGGGGGCGCTCCGCCTGCCAATCAGAACCGCCTGAGACACAAACTGGTTTTATTACTGAAGATTCGGAACCAGCAGACACTAAAACAACCAAACCACTAAACTCTGCTCCACTGGGAATCACACGGCTTACTGGTTCTGACTGGTTTTAACTGGTTTTAACTGGTTTTAACTGGTTTTAACTGGTTTTCTCTTGCTCTGCCAGCTTTGCTTTTTAACAGTTGCCTTGAAATTCTCACTATCTTGTAGAAATGATGTAAGCTCCTTATTAACTTGCCACCATTTCTTGACGTTTTTAGAAAATGTTTTAAAAAATGAATTTTTCTGTAAATTTTCTGATTTTTGTATATTTGTCCACTTGGATCGCTTTAGGAAGTTTATTTTATTCCCTGAAGGAAGATGAATGTTTATTTTTTAAATGAATCAGACAGAAACTGTTCAGCTGTTTATGTCCAAATGAAAAGTTTCATGTCAATCATCTGCAGGTTTCACTGAAATCAGGAGGAACCTGAAGATCTAAAGTGAAATGCCTTTCACTGTCCAGCAGGGGGAGCTGTAATCTGATTTGAGTCGTTTTCCATAATTTTCCCTGAAATCAGTTTCTTCTAATCTGAAACATGAAACGGTGAACCGTGTAAAGTTCCTGCAGCCGATGGGATTTATCTCCATCCTGCTGCCAGCAGCTTCGTGTTTCTAAATGTTTCTGTCGCTTAGACAGAAACTGATCATATCGGATCTTCGGTTTGGTCCGGGTTCAACGTCTGTCCTGCTGTTACACTTTTAATCGTCTTAAAGGAAACTACTTCCTGTCAGGCTGAGGGAACCACTTCCTGATTTTTAATAGAAAACAACAGTTTCAGGATGATCTTCAGCCTTTTCTGCTGTTTTATAAATGTTCAGTAATCCCTCAGATTGAACCGTTTATGCTAATATTGTTGATTTATCTCCATATTGTTGGTTTTATCTCCATATTGTTGGTTTTATCTCCATATTGTTGGTTTTATCTCCATATTGTTGGTTTTATCTCCATATTGTTGGTTTTATCTCCATATTGTTGGTTTTATGCCCGTAGACTAGAGAGGACTGCAAGTTAAAGGAGAGCAGTTGTTTCTCCTCCTGGTTTAGTTTCTTCCTGATCGACCTGAACACGTTTGAATCTGTTTTATTGCCAATAATGACAATCATGTAAAAATACAAATGCTAGTGGTTTTTCTGTCAGACGATCCTGTTTTGTATCGGCGTGTCGCTCTTCAGAGCCAAATCAAATGTTTTCTATGATTTATATGAAGTGTAACTTCCTGTTCCTCTGTTTGCTGCATTTTAATAAACTCTTTAACTTTATTCATGTTTTGCTTCTGGTTTCTTCCTATTCCAACATCTGGACCACTTCAGTTCTGCAGCAACTGCCAGGCTCTTGATTTGAAGAGCTTTATTTTGTGAATTACTTCTTCCTCTAATTGGTTTAAAGGGCCAGTGTCGGGTAAATTTTTCCCTCATCAAAACAAACCTGGAGTGTTGCCTTGATTTCACAAATCCTCTGATCTCCATGGCAACCATTCAGCTTCAAACGCCTGGGTGGGCCTACCCTTCTCCGAGGCGCAGCTCCTCCCCCACTCAGCTCCTTCAGACTAGTCAGCAGCAATCAGCAACAACCTCTACTTTAGTTTGACAGATAAGTTCAAAGCGATGCTGCAGGAACACATTTAATTATCCATATCGGCTCTTTTCAGTTTGCATTTTAATGATCTGATGACATGTTAAGAAGCATAAAATATTAAACATTTCTTTATTCCATGTAATAATTTAAGGATGACATTTAGCTTTGTCCCTTTTGGCACTCCGTAGAAGAGCTCCAGATGTTTGTTCATCTTCTCTGGATTCAACCGAGTCCAGCTGATTCACTCAGTACCTGGGAAGTCTGCCCAGTTCTCCCAGTTCTCCCAGCTGCCTGACGGATGCACTGCACCGGTTTGTCCAGCAGGTGACAGTAAACGGCTTCACCAGAACTTCAATATTTGACAATTCAAGGAGAATAACAACCCAACAAACGTGATTCAGGAGGACCGGCTGGGTTCTGGTTCTGGTTCTGGCTGGTTTCTGGTTCTGGTTCTGCCTGGTTCTGGTTCTGGCTGGGTTCTGGTTCTGGTTCTGGTTCTGACTGGTTCTGGTTCTGGTTCTGACTGGTTTCTGGTTCTAGTTCTAACTGGGTTCTGGTTCTGCCTGGTTCTGGTTCTGGTTCTGGCTGGTTTCTGGTTCTGGTTGTGTTGAAGGGACATTATTCTGTGTTTTCCATTCACATATTTCCATTTTACAGTCCAGTAATTATGTTGCATTCAGATCTTATAAAATAATAAACATACTGCTCAAAAAAATAAAGGGAACATTTCACTTTAATTTTGTGTGTGGCTCCAAATCCAGGCCTCCATTGGTTAATAAATTTGATTTCCATTGATGATTTTTGTGTGATTTTATTGTCGGCACATTCGACTTTGTACAGACCAAAGTATTCAATGAGAATATTTCATTCATTCAGATCTAGGATGTGTTATTTGGGTGTTCCCTTTATTTTTTTGAGCAGTGTACATAAACTATGACTAAATAAATTTCATTGCCTGATTTAACATCTTGAAATTGGGTCTCTGCCTCTTTAAGAAGCTCCTGCTCTTCCTGAAGCTCCGCCTCCAGGAAATCATCCCAACATGGTTCCTCTATTAACCCTTTAATGTTTTTACCAGCGCTGCTCTGAGCAGCAGCTCCTATAATGAGCTCAGCAGCTGTTTGCTAATTGCTGCTGGCTAGTCTGAAGGAGCTGATTGGGGGAGGAGCAGCGCCTCGGAGGCGGGGCTAGGTCCACCCAGGCGTTTTGCCTGAAAGAATGAAGGCAACACTCCTGGAAAAAACATTCAAACATGATAGAGCAATTTTAAAAAATTGATTTTACATGATAGTGGCCCTTTAAATTGTAACTCATCTATAGTCTGGAGGGCCACACAAGTGGCCGTGGTGAGCCGGATTCGGCCCGCGGGCCTTGACTTTAACACGGGTTCTATGGCTGCTGAAAGTTTTTACTGAATAATAGGGTTGAATCTGTTGTGTGTTTTTAAAGAGTTAAAATCAGATTCAAAGTATTTTAGGACTGGAGTGGTTTCTAGTCTTTGGTTTAATTTTGACCTTTGACCCAGTTTACCTCGTAGGCGCACTAATGATCAGACTTCCAGCTTTTTGACCTTCTAGCAGGTTTTATTGGCTGCGAGCTGAACTTTATTTCGTCTTTTAAAAGTTCAGATGGGGGGGCTCTAGTGAAGAAAGCCACAAACTCCGGGAAAAACAAGACTATGGACGGGTACATTGGCGGTGCTAATGCTACCGAGGCTAATGCTAATGTAAGAAGTGGCCATACGGAGCGAACCCAGAGACTGGCTCCAGGGGAAAGACCCGGATGCTCGAGATGAGCCAGGAAATATGTAAAACTACACAGCAAATTCAAAAGTGTTAAATGTTTTGGTGTTAGTAGATTTTTTTCAAAAGCAGAGTTAATTTTATTCTAACATTCTGTTAATGTAACTCTCGGGTGTATAATATTAGTAGTTAAAATAAGGTGTTAAAATGGAATTAGTAACTCTAACCTCCTACAGCGGCTATAACACTGTTGGAGTAAATTCACCCCCATTTTCACAGTTTTCCAACGAACCGAAGCGACCGAAACAAATATTCACAATTTGTTTCCACATGGGCCAGTTGTTCGCCACGCTTGGTCAGTATTTTTTTTCTGAGATGGTTTTAATTATCATTAATATTTTGAGTTGAAGCCAACCTATGTGACGGGCGGTGATGCGGCATAAGTATGGTTTAGCAAATTCATTATTCATTAGCTGAAATTCGTTGTTTGCAGGTAAAACTATAGCATTGAAAAATGCGTGCAGATGAACACTGACTTCTTTTTTGCTAACTTAAATACATCTTATGCAATTTTCATATTGTGAAAGGCTGACAGTCATGTCGATGCTTTCCGAACACGACGCTACCCTGCCAGCATGCCTAGGTGGGCCCCATGTGGGGAAAAGGAGGGCAGACCATATCGGTCCCATATGGGTTTGCCCATGTAGGGCCACAGCCCACATGGGCCCTACATGGGCCCTATATGGTGGTGGCCCACATGGGTTTGTCCATTTAGGGCCCATGTAGGGCCCATGTGGGCTGTGGCCCCACATGGGCAAACCCATGTGGGGCCATCATGGAACCCGCGGACAAACCCATATGTGACCCATATATCAGCCCTCCTTTCACCCACATGGGGCCCACCTAGGCATGCTGGCTGCGGCAGCTGTTCTGATTCGGTTCTGAGTTCACATTTAAATTCCTCCAGAGTTTTGTCCACATCGTTTAAGTAAAATAAAAGGTTGAGGATTTGTATTTATTTTGGCACTAACTATTGTGCATTAAGACAAGACAATTTCAGCAAATTACTTTTGAGAATACAATCGTTTCTGAAATTGTCTTGTGAGCTGCTTGGGCCTCCATAAGTTCTGGCTCGTAGTTTTTTCCCTCTTTTTCTTTTTGCCAGGCCATTACCAAATCTTTTGCAAAGCTATTCTATCTTATTTTTAATTGATCTCTACACAGGAGATGCTTGCAAAGGTGGAATATGGTGGTGTACAGAAGTTAATGCAGACGTTTGATGAGTTGGTTAAATCTGTGCTCCAAGCTTTCAAAGTTGGATAGAAAAGCAGCCAACCTCAGGTAAAACAACGCTATAATAATTTGGTTTAGGCTTCTTCTTGATATTGGATGAATGTTGGTCAGATTTAACAACCTTTATGATCCCAAGTTTTTTTTTAAAACTGTAAAATCCTCTTACATGTTGAATGCTCACCAGACATAATTTGTGTTGTCGGGCATTATTCCAGGTGTTTTGCATTGTCATGGATTTTGCTGTAATTTTAAAAAAAAATTCTTTTATGGTCTTTTTTCTAGATTTTGAGATCTGTGTGGTGGAAGATGAAGCACCATCCTCAGTAACAATCCCTCTCGTCCGCCCAACATCATCAGTGTCCCCAGATTCCACAATTATTCTGAAAAGTTCTAAGAACCGTAAGAACGAACTTGGAGAGCTTGGTCATGAGGAAGCAAAACAGGTTAGAAGCAAAGCCAAAAGTTATTTCCAGTGCTTAAATGAATATTACAAGCACGAACATTTTGGGTGTTTGGATTTAATCTCTCACAGAAGGTGCACACTGCCCTGGGGTCAAACCCAGAGGGTGAGGAAATCATGAGTGAATACAACAAAACTAAAACACTGTCAGATGCAACTCGTCAACAAATGGTCAACATGCTGGTTGCAGATATGATAGAATAACACGGGTAAGACTTGTTGATGATGACAGAAAGCAGTGTTGAGTGAGCAGCATAGCAATTATTTTTGTTTTTGATAGGAGGATCCCACCTGTAAGTGTTCGGACTTGCTATGCACTGGGGATCGTAACGTTTTCCATATCTCCAAGATCCGTACTCAAAAAATGGCTATGTAAGTGTTAATATCTATGAAACCTGATGTCTCTGTTATTGATGGATGATGAAAGATAGTTGAAAATGTCTTCCTTTGTTCCATTTTTTTATTGCGTATGGTTTTTGTTGGATTGTGTGTGTGGCTGATGTACATCCATGAGCAGGAACATTTCTGTGATCCAGAGGCCAACCAGCGAAACACTTTGATGGAGCACTAGGGTCTCCCAAGCAAAACTTCCCAGATGGCCCAACAACAGAAAGAGGATCTTTGCTCGTTGGTGGACAGCTGTTTGGGGAGGAGGGCATGGAGGCCCCGCTGTCATTAGACAGACAGAAGATGGTTCATGACCCGGTGCTGCATCACCAGTCTTGGATATCTTCCCTCGTTTCCTTGATACCCCTGGGCTGGTGAGTATATTTATAGATATTTCACTTTAAATCTAAAAAGTGAAGAAAATATCCCAAAGGACACTAAAGTAACCAGTATTTGGTTTCTGTTTTTTCTTATTACAAGACTGACCAGGATTTCTCAATGATGCTTGAGGACGAAGTCTCGGGAAGATTTCTTTCCAAATGGTCTTATATTTGAAACAAAAAGTCATTGCAGAAAGCCAAAGTCTCCCATCAAGTCCTTCTGTTGAGTTACGAGCTTCTTGTGACCCAGAGCCCTCAAATGACTGTGGTAAATTGGGACAGTGTTTCAGTATATACTTACCTTTGTTTTCAGAAGTCAAATTTGATCTTTTACCTGAATTTCAAGATTTCTGTTTTCCAGTTCATTTTTAAACTTTTGTCTCAAATGTGCTTGTTGTCGTCTAGGATGGGATGGTGACCTGGCAGCTCTAATACTGTTACTGCAGCTCCTACCCCCAAATCAAGAGGCCACAAAAATCAGCAAAGATTAGCTCAGCAGCCAATCATGTAGTAAGATTCCTCAAGCTAAGCAGCATTAGCCTTTTTGTAAACCTCTTTGTAGCTCATGATTTCTGTCCTGTATGCTGCATGACTTTGTAAAAACGGTAAGCCTTGAAATAAAACCATGAAAGATGAAATTATGTCTTATCTATTGATCAGACAAGGGATCAACAAATACCATTATGGCTCTGCTTTAAAAAAAAGTTAATTGACAGATCTGGGGTCAGTAAACTCACATAGGCTGTTCAGAAAGAAATTAAAAAAGCATTACTATGTTGATCTTTTATTGTACTTGGATAAAGTTGTGTTCAGACAGGTTACTTGCTTGGGCCTGTAGAGATTATATGTAAACTTAACAGTTGAATTTTACTCATGACTGATGCCTGTCATTCAGATTACAGGAAGGAGCCAGTCTCTCTACCTTCCTGGACAAAGTTGCCACCAGGCATTGGTGAACAAAAGAAGAATATTCTGAGGTTCTTCATCGTTGGTATTCCATGTGCTGCTCCAACTTCAGTGGCTGCTTTTGATGGACTGTTCAAAGCTCACTTTGTCTTCAGCCTCTCATATGATGAAGCTCTTTCCAGTTTCTACACCTTCATTCAAACTACAATCTACAATATTGATGTTGGGAACACAGGAAAGCCCACGAGTCAAGGAGCTGAGAGCACGTCTCCTGCATTAAGAGGTGAAAGTGTCAAACTGCAGCAGAATATAGACGGGTGTAGGACGACTTAAAATCCATTTGACAATGTTCATATGCTTTGTTTGTAAAATCCACCACAAAGACTGTCAACATTTAAAATTTCATCATGGTTTATATCCTGCTAAAAGTTTATGTTTAAAATGTGGAGAGCAGGGTTGTGTTTCTTCTTTTTGCACTTACAATGGCTTTCGAAAACATCTTCACAATGTGCACAGTCATCATGATAAGCATGTAGGGATACAGCAGGAAGCTGTCATACAAACAAGTTCCTGCTGTTCGCACACAGGACTCGCTCGTCGCTCTATAGTCGCTCACTTACAGGTTCTGGTCTTTGTTCAGTCATTTGGAGGAACTTCTCACTGATGTTCAGAGTCAAGCAAGAGAAGCAGTACTCCAAACATTTTCTCCTGATAATCAGGAATCATTTACAGAAGAGTTGAACACAGTTTAAACCAATTACAAAACCCTTTTTCAAATTTTAACAGGTGTTTATAGCCAAATACCTGTAAGGGACAAATACATGTATGTGCCTGTTTTAGGTCCAATAGATTATTCTATTTTTAAGAATAGTGAAATTAGAGAACTTTTCTTGCATGAGAAACAAAGACAAACAGGTTTATACAAAGACATTACTGATGGATTATATTTCCAAAATCATCCTCTGTTTTCACAACAGAAATATGCTTCACAAATTTTGCTTTATTATGATGATTTTGAAACTGCTAACCCATTAGGTTCCAAAAAAGGGATGCATAAATTGGGCTGCATTTATTTCACAATACTAAACCTCCCACCAAAGGTAAACTCTGTGCTAATGAATGTGCATTTGGCTGCTCTGTTCTACACAGAAGATTTTAAAAAATATGGTTTTGAAGAAATACTTCAAAACCATATTGATGACTGATGACTTGAAAATTTTAGAAACCAAAGGAATCCTGCTTCCATTTATTGAAGAGCCAGTGTTTGGTTCTGTTAGTCAAGTTACGGGTGACAACCTTGCTTTAAATGGCTTGTTGGGTTTTGTTGAGTCATTTGGTGCAACACACTGGTGCAGATTTAGTTTGATAAACAAGGAAGAAATTCAGCCTGTTTTTAATGTCCTTCGCTCCAGAAAACGTCATTCTGAACATTGTAATGCATGAAGTGAAGACCCTGCTGGTAGAAGACCTTGTGTTCTCAATTCATTAGAATATTTTCACAGTACTGACAATTATGCTATTGATATAATGCATGATTTGTTAGAAGGGGTCGTACAGTAGGAGCTCAAACTTTTTTTCCAATACATGATCAAAAATGGATATATTCTATTAGCACATTATTAGACAGGATCCAAAGTTTTAATTATGGCTTTGTGGAGCCCAAAAATAAACCAAGTGTGTTAAAATAGATGACAACAAGCACTTAGGTTTAAATGCTATTCAAACATTATGTATCCTCTGTAATGCTCCCCTCAGTTATAGCTGGAACCTTGTTCTCCTGTTGCAGATTGTTGACATTGTGTTGATTCCCATTGATGGCATGATGTTATCTGAAACATCTGATCTGTGGTCACCATCACATGCTTACGAACTTGTTCCCTGACCAAAAATTAATTCCTAAACACCACCTAATGATTCACTATCCAAGGTGTATTAAGAAAATTGGCCCTCTTATCTACATATGGTGTATGCGTTTCGAAGCCAAGCACAACTTTTTTAAAAAGTCCATAAAACATTTTAAAAACCTTAAAAAGTCTCTTGTAAAGAAGCATCAGCGTCAATTGGCCTTTAATTATGAAAAGTATTGTTTTACAAGATTTGAGTTTGGTCCCTTAAAATTGAGAACGGTTAACACCTTGGAAGGTGGACATGTATTATTATTAAGTGTTTCCACCACTAGATGGGTAAAAATGTGTGGTATTGAATATCATGTTGGTCTTTACTTATGTAATGGATGTTTAGTGATGTTTAGTCTTTAAGAAAATTTGCCTTATTATTGTGCATAAACAACATGGGCTCATATCATAACCTTTGATGATCATTTCCATTCGTACAGAACAAAGTGATGAACATTTGCATTGACCAACTCACATAAAACCCTTTGACAAACAATATTGTAATGAAGGTGAGAACATGTGCTTTGTTCCATATTGTTACATGTTTTAGAAAGTTTTAAAGTGTGGTGCTGTTTTAGAATAAATGCTTTTCAGAAAAATCATCGCCTCTTAAATGTTTATTTCAATGAATTTATAAGGATTTTTTAAAATTTCAGAACAATAAAATTTTCACCTTTTTAGTAATAATTACATACAACTCTTATGTAGTTACAAAAAAAACTCCCTGTAGAGTTAATATTTAGGCTCCAACACTCAGGTAGTGTTAGCAAGTGTTAAAATATCAACTCCAGAAGATTTAATATTTGACACTTAATTAGAGTCAAGGTACCAACTCTCCAAAAAGAGTTAAATTAACACTTTCTGGTGTGGACCCATATAGACACTTTAAAAGTGTTGAAATCAAATCTCAGAGTTAATTTGGGCCTGCTGGATTTGCTGTGTATGTCGGCATCAATTCTTGAGAAATTGGATGAGCGCTTCGCTGCACAGACTGACCTGCAGAACCGCATGGCCGGCCAAGAATGAGCAACCAGAGGAGCGTCTGGGAGAACCTGAAATGTGAGGAGCTCACAAAGCCTGTAGCCCAGCAGCAAACTAAGTTACTGGACTTGGAGGCCCGCTCCCGAAGACATAACATCAAAATTATCGGCATCAAGGAAAACTCAGAAGAAGGGAGGCCGACTGAGTTTGTCTCGAAGCTCATCCCTGAACTACTGGGCAAACAACATTTCCCGCATCCACTGAAGGTTGACCGCCAAACCGCTCTCTGTGGCCCGAGGCGGGTGAGAAACCACGCACCATCACAGCCCGAATACATCACTTTCAGAGCAAAGAGCCAATTCTACGCCTCGCCAGGACGCAGCCGATGGAAAACAAGGGGGACAAAGTTTCCCGACTGCACCAGCGAAGTAATGAGCCAGCGGCGCCTTTCGGAACGTGATGCTGGGCTTGAGAGGGGATGGGATCAGGATCCAGCTGCGCTACCGGCCCGGCTGCTGGCGCAGTGGCAGGATGGTGACCCCCCTGAGGGATTCAGTGACCCGGCTCAGGCAGAGGCAGGAAGGGAAGCACGACTGAAAAGGACTAGTGAGATGTGGCTTTTTCTCTTTGCAGTCTGAAGGCGAGCTAATTCCGTTAAACTGTGGTTCGTCTGACAAACTATATTTTCTAAGAACATACAGACGTCCTGAGTGCATTTTGAAAGAGCCTGGTCTGTTCTTTCTGAAAACACATTTTAAGCTTATCTGGTAGAGTTGTTTAGTTCATTTATCGGTGTAATGATTGTTGTGGTGGAGGTGCCATGACTTGACTGAGTTCGGTCCGCCAGCTAAATACAGGAAGGCCCAGGCCTCCCTCCTAACTCAGCTTCTGTAAATGTACTCTAGAAATCCTAGCATTTTTCCCATTCCATATGATGTATTATACATCTATTTGGTGACCGGACTGTGGCACACACCACAAAAATGAGGGAGGCCTGGGGAAAGGAGCTGGGGATCACAGTCCCTGAACCCTTGTGGAACAGGTGCCTTTCTAAAATCAGCTCTTGTTCAATAAACAGCAGGCATCAGTTAATTCAGTTTAAAATCACTCATCGGTTACACTACTCAAAGGTCAGATTGCACAAGATTTACCCCTCTGTCTCTCCAATGTGTGACAGGTGTAACATGTCTGAAGGCACACTGTCTCATGCTTTTTGGTCTTGTCCTTCACTAACTGGTCTTTGGTCAAAAATAGTTGATTGGTACTCCAAGGCATATAAGACTCTCTTACAGCCTGAACCAGGACTTGGATGCCCCCAGGTGCCCGGGTCTATACCTGCTGTAATGCGGCAGCCACTGGAACTGGGACTGATTGTTGCCAAGAGACTAAGAGACCGGAGGTCCTCTGTTTACGTCACCCACCTGTGGGAGACGGACATGACGTCCATGATACAGATGGAGAGGCTTCGGAAAGACTCTGAAGACACTTTGTCATGTCACTGGACTCCCTTCTTGGAACACTTTGCGAAGACTAAGCTGATCAAATGGTCTCTCCCCTCGGTCGCCCTCCAGTGTGTGTATGTGTACCCTGGTATGTGCTGTGTGTGCAGAGGCGCAAAAAGCGGGTTTGCAGCACATGCAACGCATAGGGGCGCAGCACCAGAGGGGGCGCCAAAACCCCATCTGGAGGGGGCGGTTATGTCTTCGAATCCGCCTGAATAATGTGCAGTTGCGCCACTGTGTGTGTGTACACCACAGGTCAACCGCAATGTCTTATGCTTTGACCTGTGCATCTGGGCCTTGTTTAACTGTATGTTCTAAACTTTGAAAACTTAAAATAAAATGTATTAAAAAAAAAAGTTCAGATGGAAACATTTTGGCTTCAATGTTTCATGGGAACCTGGACCAGCAGCAGTCTGACATCTTCTTTGTTTCCCAGAGTTAATATTAATCCTCAGATCTGACCGAAGGTCCAACATTTAAGCATGTCGGTTTCTGACCCAGTGACCGACCCGACAGGCCACTCGCTCCCGTCTCCGATCCAGCTGCTTCTGCTCCGTGTCTGCAGGGAGAAACATGAACTCTGTCACTTCAGAGTCAGAGGCGTCCAAGGAAAACGTCACTCCGACCTTCCAGCGCGGCCTCCTGCTGAAATGAGAAGTTTCTCTGCTGAGGCCTCGTTGTTTCCCTAAAAGGAAGTGGAAACCGCTCTCTGCTCAAACAGCCTTTATTCTTCTGAGAGGAACGACAGCACATCGATAACTGCAGACATAAATCACTGCAGCCTGCGGTTCCCACAGCTCCATGCGACCCGAACACAACCTGCTGAAATTCAGACCAAACTCCTGAAAAGACGAGTTTCTGTTTTTCTTGTTTCCTCCAGAGTTTCTTCATCCCACACAGAAGACTCCAGGATCATGGACCTGAAATTGGCAACTGTTTATGTGACGCTGTCTTTTATTATTGTGTCTATGATGTCTGCTGCAGATTCATTTCACTCCAGGATGATAATAACAACGACTGGAAAACGCCCTGAACGCCATAAACCCGGAGGCCTCCGTCGACCTCAGCGCTAACGCTGCTGAGCCACAAGTCTCTGCTCTCCCCTCCACAGAGAGCAGCTCCGTCAAAAAATAACAGCAATAATTTGGGTTATCTACGTAAATATTTAGCCTGATAACTTAACATTTAGTGAGTAAGCTAAATATTTAGTTTGAGGTCGAATATTTAGCTTTGTGAGCTAAATATTTAGCTACAGATACGGAAGCTCGATAATTAGCTTGCTAACTAAATATGTTGTCCACAAACTATATATTTTAACTAAAAATGTCAATTTTAACTAAAATAAATCCAGGTAGACAATTACATAATTGATTTGTTTCTGTTTGTTCTCCTTGAAGATCTGAAAGTTTCCCTTCTTATTTAAATTTCAGAATATATTTTTCATGTGGTTTCATTTTCATGACAGATTCATGAGTTTAAACATTAATAAAGTAAAAAGCTTCAGATTCCTCCCTCTGAGTTTAATAAGCTTTTTCCTTTAATGTTTCATGTAATTTCTGAAACAAATGAAGTGTTTTTTTTCTAACTTATTGAGATGCAGCAGCAACTATATAGATCTTCATCTGTTTTGGATCAATAGAGAATGTAGTTTCCAGATTCCTGTCTCTTCCATCATGACTTCATAAATCTGTAATATGTGATCAGATCCAGGTTTCTGTGGTCGGCCTTCATTCTCACATGAAAACATCAAATCTAAATGTTGTCTTCATATTTCAATATAAACAACAAATGTATCTGATTTAATATTTCCAGCATCTCAGCTTTTCCTGAATATAAACAGCCTCAGAACAAATCAATCAAACTTTATTTGTATAGCACATTTAAGCAGCAAGGCATTTCAAAGTGCTTTACATAATAAAAAACCAGCATGTGACATTGAATAAACAGTAAGAAAGAGATTTTGGTACAGAGGGGGGGGGGAGACCCATGGTGGTCGGTCGAGGTGCGGTTGTTCAGGTTTAGGGGATATGCTTTGAGTTTTGTTCTGGTGTTTAAGCTTCTCAGATGTTCATGTTCTTATGGGGAAAACTTTGTTTTTTCTTATCCATTTCTGGTAATCAGATTAGTCTTACATGTCGAAAGTTTTAAATCTTAAAATGATTACATG
>NW_015116320.1:0-2693 GCF_001443285.1 Poecilia latipinna
CCATCCTTCTATTATCTGAACATGCTTGTCCTTGCAGGGTTGTGAGGGGGGTGGTGCTTATCTCCAGCAGTCAAGAAAGTGATTTGTTCTAATTAATATTGCTAAGTATATCAACAAAAATATATTTTCTAGATTAGGAAAAAGTCATGATAAACCGAGGAAGTCTAGCTTGGCTCTTTCGCTTCAAACACCCTGAAGGCCAACTGGCTTGATGGCTTGAAGAACTAAGTCAGTATGATTTTGACATGGAACACCGCTCTGCTCTGCAACACTCAAATGCTGATGCACTGTCAAGACAGGCTACAGACGGGTCAACAAGCTGTGACTGCTATCAAGCGGGCAAGGATGTAATGGAGCTCCCCTGCAGAGGATGTTCTCACTGTCAAAGACTGCACAAACAGTGGGCCAGATTTGAGGAAGATGTTGATGATGTTGTCCCACACGTCATAAGGCATGTGACAGTGAAAGAAGTTGGAAACGGCACACAGGAGCAGCACCAAGCTGAAGCTGAGACTCAAATCCCCCAAATAAATTGGATGCAAACGCTTAGCAGCCAGCAGCTTTCAGCAGCACAGAAAGAAGACACTGCACTTTCCATCCTACATAGCTGGAAGGAAGCAGGGAGTCTTCCAACAAAGGATGAAGTTGCGATTGAGAGTCCAGCAGTTAGAAAATACTGGCTCTGCTGGCCACAGATAGAACTCCATCAAGGGGTCCTATATTATCGCTGGGAAAATGTGTATAGCTTAAAACCTTCCCTCCTGCTGTTGGTCCCTGCTTCATTGCAAATGGAGGTCATGCAGGCCTGCCATGACCCACCACTTTCAGGGCATCTAGGTGAAACAAAGACTCTCTAATGTCTCAGGCAGAGCTTCCATTGGTATGGCATGGGAAGTGACCTCCACAAATACATCCAACAATGCCCCCGATGCAAAGGTCTGAAGTCAAGCAGCCCCTCGAAGAGAGCTAAGCTACAAAGTTACCAAGCAGGAGCACCAATGGACCAGTTGCACCTTGACATATTGGGCCCCTTTCCCATCTCAAGCTCTGGAAACAAGTATATTCTTGTCATCATGGATCAGTTTATGAGGTGGGTTGAGGCTTTCCCAGTTCCAGACCACGGAGCAGAAACAACTGCCAGAATGTTAGTCAACAACTTCCTAGCTCGTTTTGGAGCCCCATTAGAGCTCCATACGGACCAAGGCCGCAACTTCGAAAGTGTACTTTTCAACAGTATTTGTCAACTTTTCCAGATCTCCACGACCAGAACCACTCCGTACCATCCTGCTTCAAACGGGCAAGTGGAACGATTTAACCGCACCCTTCTGCAGATGATCCGCTGCTATGTAGACCAAAATCAGAAGAACTGGGATGAGCATTTGAATCTGCTAACAGCTGCATATCGCAGTGCACAGAACTTCAGCACTGGATTCTCACCAAATATGCTGATACTGGGGAGAGAAGTTCATCAGCCATAAGACCTCTGGCTTGGTCTTGCAGAACGAACATGGAGTGAAAAGGACACCCATGAGTACGCTCATGACCTTGAGAAGACCCTTGGCGAAGTTCATGACATGGCACGGCAGCATCTATGTGGAGCTCAGATCAGACAGAAGAGGACCCATGACCTGCGAGCCAAAGAATGCAGTTACAACATAGGGGACCTGGTCTATGTAAAGGACAACACGAGGAAGTTGGGCTTTAGTCCCAAGCTGCAGCCTCCCTGGAAAGGCCCATGTATTATTAAAGCCCAGCTTGGACCTGTACTATATGAGATCTTAACACAACGTGACAAAAAGGTCATGCACCATGATCAGTTGAAGTCATACACAAGTGATGTCATACCAGCATGGGTCAAACGACAAAGACACATGGTTCCTTTCTCTGTGCCAAGATGTAGTTCCATTACCCAAACACATGACCACTTCCCCTACACCAGCACCAGATGAGCCTGGAAGTGACAGCGGAAGGAAAGCTCTGGTTGGGTCTCCGAAACTGCTAAGGAAAAAGGGCAAGTGTCAGGTTGCAGAAGTTGCAGCCCACAGAAGAAGGTTGGCTGTGCAACACCGGTATGAACCACATACCTCTGGATCTGAAGAAGACAAACAAGGACCCTGTGTTCAAAAGACTCTTAAGGGCCGAGAAATACGGGGCCCTGCCCGTTATCAAAATGACTGGACTGAATAATTATCCTTCATTAAGAGATGAGTTATATTAAAGTTAGGGTTGTAGGACATATATGGTCCTCATCCATATATGAGGACCAAACGTTGGACATGGGCGTTTGGTTGGACACAGGTTCTAGAGGAACTAGAGCCTCATTTTCAACAATGGAGCTATAAAGGTTGAAAAAGGTAATTATTTTGGAGAAAGTTTCATCAACATCAATATTTCCACTAAATAAGAGGCAAAATAGAGCTGCAGACAGCCGCTGCCCTCTCTTGCAGGTACTGCTTACCCCCGCTAAATCTTTTAGGAGTACACAGTACCCAACTGTACCCACCTACTTTCACCCCTGGGTATAAGTGATACTGTGTTTTCTGGCAAAATGGAAAAATTATCTGGCAATAAATTCACCTAATTCAGATATAATAGACATATTTTAATACATATCTAAAATCTTTGGTAACACTTTATTTGAAGGGGGTTGAATAAGACTGTCATGACACTGTCATAAACATGACATAACACCT
>NW_015116320.1:8764-11488 GCF_001443285.1 Poecilia latipinna
AGGTGTTATGTCATGTTTATGACAGTGTCATGACAGTCTTATTCAACCCCCTTCAAATAAAGTGTTACCAAATCTTTTTCTTTTAAGTGATGGCTTCAAGCAGCTGTTCAGTGTGAGAGTTTACTGTCTGGTGGAGGTTGAGCGGCACTCCGTCTGTGAAATATTGCAACCAGTAGCGTGTAGCGGTGGTTCAAGAGCCAGAGCAGAACCAGCGTCTTACACCATCAGCTTGAAGACTTGAATTACTTTTCGGGTTATTTGTTTAGTTTTCTGACCATGATGCTAATCTGGGTAAGTGTTGGTAGTTGTACGCTGCTTTACCCGCTGTCTGGCCACTCCGGATGTCTTTTTTTGTCCTGCAGTGTGCCCTTATGTAGCCAAACTCCATCAAGTTTTTTTAAATGCCATATTAAATTCGTTGTGTTGCTGCATTTTGACATGCTTCACCCCTGAGGTAATTTTCCACCACAACATGCATCCATTCATTCTCAGAGTGTCATAGTTCCGCAAGACAGGATTTGTTGCCGGGTCCTTGCGCAGTGTGAAGGAAAGAGGAGATTAGATGCACATGCAAGCTGTGAGGTGAGATAATTATGATTGGTTTTGGTGATCGGCAACAAGAGACAGTGATAGGTGATAGGCGATCACCGATCATACACTTTTTCACAGAAATTCGGCCGATCGATCGGCACACCTCTAGTGAGAAGTTTGTGGAAGAAAACCCAAAAGGTCTGACTTTTAAATAAGTTATCATTGATACTGACCAAATGTATATAAACTCTTGAATTCGAGAGTTTCAAGAGTTGGAAAGTTGGAAAAAATATTCTAAAAATGTTCTGGCCAAGTTTTCTGGAATTTAGTAAATAAATAAATAATTTTGGTAATTCTGGTAATTCTAACTAAGCTAAAACAGGTCAAGTTTGGTCTGATGCTGATTAGTGAACTGATTGAAACTGGACAGTGAGAAGACCATTGTTTGTGTGTTTCTACTCAGTATAAATATTTGATTACAAATAACAGAATTATATATGTGGATACAATCTAATAGCTTGCCACCATCAGAATGTGAATGTGCGTGAATGACTGAAGGTAGTGTGAAGTGCTGTGGGGTCTTCTGGACTTGATAAAATACTATAAAAATCCAGGCCATTTACCATTTTACTGAAAGTTTCAGATTAAATATGTGCACTTTTAAAAAGTCACTGGTAATATTGAAATGTAAATTATTTCAGTAATGTTTTTCATCTTTTAAGCAAGTTTTAATTAACAGCTTCAACCATTTGGATTCATCAAGAGCCAGCTAATTTCATTGCTTGACATAGTAAAAGCTGAAGCCTAGATGTATATTATTGAGTTTGTTAGAATCAAACAGAATTGTTGTATAATACCAGGAAGTAACATGATGGAGAACTGATTATGTCATGGTGTGTTCAGTCTTCCTTTTCAGGCACCGTTGAAGGAAAACCATACAGACAGTCAGCTCTCTTCCAGCTTGCAGAGGTAAGTGAATCATCTTTAAAAGATGCATGTTAAATTAATTAATGTCAGAAAGACAATGACATAACCATGTCTCCGTATTTAAAATTTGAGTACTTGAATAAGAAGGTTTAGGAAGGTCAAAATATTGTTGACAACAGCACTTCATTAATCCATGTTTTTGCAGGTAAAAGCATACATTAGATTTGATCGACTAAATCTCCATATGGATGTCAATCTTTTGGGACCTTTTAAGAATAATATTTAAACTTAGACTTTCACAAATTTCCAAAATAGCCCATCTAATGAATAGTGATATATGTATCTAGAACTTCGATAAAACGTCGGATAGTAGAACCTCGGCTTCAGGAAGAGCAGTGTGGTTTTTGTCCTGGTTGTGGAACACTAGACCAGCTCTACACCCTCAGCAGGGTCCTGGAGGGTGTGTGGGAGTTTGCCCAACCGGTGTACATGTGTTTTGTGGACTTGGAGAAGGAGTTTGACTGTGTCCGTCGGGGGTTTTGTGAGGGATTCTCCAGGAGTATGGGGTACCATGCCCTTTGATACGGGCTGTCAGGTCCCTGTATGACCGGTGTCAGAGTCTGGTCCACATTGCCAGCAGTAAGTCGGGCTCGTTTCTGGTGAGAGTTGGACTCCGCCAGGGCTGCCCTTTGTTACCAATTATGTTCATTATTTTCATGGACAGAATTTCTTGGCGCAACCAAGATGTTGAGGGGATCCGTTTTGGTGGCCTTAGGATCTCTGCTTTTTGCAGATGATGTGGTCCTATTGGCTTCATCAGATCGTGATCTGTAGCTCTCACTGGAGTGGTTCACAGCCGAATGTAAAGCGGCCGGGATAAGGATCAGTGCCTCCAAATCCGAGGCCATGGTCTTGAGCCGGAAAAGGGTACATTGCCTTCTCCGGGTTGGGGGGAGTGATTGGTGTCCTGCCCCAAGTGGAGGAGTTTAAATACCTTGGGATCTTGCTCACGAATGAGGGAAGAAGAAGCAGGAGATCGACAGGTAGATTGGTGCAGCGTCTGCCGTGAAGCGGGCACTGTACTGGTCCATCGTGGTGAAGAGAGAACTGAACCAAAAAGCGAGGCTCTCGATTTATTGGTTGATCTATGTGCCTAACCAGAGGTTAGAGATACTGTAGCTTCAAGGGCTGAACAAAAATGTTTCCAAACCTGGGCTATGAATTGTGGTCCGCGGTCAGATAAGATTTCTTGTGGGATGCCGTGTA
>NW_015116320.1:14581-23176 GCF_001443285.1 Poecilia latipinna
TAACCAGAGGTTAGAGATACTGTAGCTTCAAGGGCTGAACAAAAATGTTTCCAAACCTGGGCTATGAATTGTGGTCCGCGGTCAGATAAGATTTCTTGTGGGATGCCGTGTAATTGGAATACATGTTTTACCAGGAGCTGCACAATCTAGAAGGCTGAAGGAAGCTTTCTTAGAGGGATTAAAAGGCAGGATTTAGAAAAACAGTCGACAATAGTGTATATGGTGGTCAAACCTTTGGAGATGGGTAGTCTGGTGATGAAGGTGACGGCTATGTGTAACCAGGAGCGTTTGGGTATGGACAACTGCTGTTGCAGACCAGATGGAGATTGATGGCAGAACTTGTTCCAAGCGCAGGTGGGACAAGCAAGAACATACTCTTTGACGTCTTTATGAATGGATGGCCACCAGAATCGACGGGAAATAAGGGAGTGATACCAGTATTTTTTTTATTTTTATTTCCTTTATTTAACCAGGTAAACCCTGTTGAGATCCAGATCTCATTTTCAAGAGGGACTGAAAATTTGGCTGAATGCATTCAATGGATTAAGCAGGCTCTGACGGAGGTGGGGATGTATCTCTTGTTAGTGGGACCGGTGCCAGGGTTGGGTTCAGACTGCTGTACTTGCTTAATGAGATCCTCAATCTCCCAGGTAATGGCTGCGACGGTACAACTGGGGGGCAAGATGGTGGCAGGGGTCTTCTCAGAGTCATCTAGAGAATGTATTCTGGGCAGAGGTTTAATGTTCCTGGAGCCTGGACAGTAAGAGATAGACAGATTAAACCGAGAGAAAAACAATGACCAACAGGATTGATGGGTATCGAGTCTTTTAGCAGATTGAAGATATGAAAGATTCTTGTAATCCGTCCAGACCAGCACGGGATGATTCGCACCCTCCAACCAGTTCCACCACTCTTCCAGAGTGCAACGCTAATTAAGGCTTGGCCCCTGACTATGGCCAAATATAATAATAGGCAGTCAGAAAGGTCTGGCTGTGGAGCCCGTGTGTGTGAATAAAACACTATCAGACAGAAAGTAAATTCAAGTTATTCTATTCAAGCTTATATTTTTGCATATATTTAGGAAGGTATTCAATAATAATATTTATAATAATAGTGATTTTCTATGAATATAACCAAAAGACACAAGAAGAAAAACAAAAACAACAAAACAATAAACCCTGATGACACCCAAGAGTTTTTTTTTTCCTATTTTAAGTCTGTTCTTGAATCCTGGGTGATTAATAGTCCATCAATCAATAATCTGACTGTTTTTAGTCCATGATCCAAGGCAGTAGGTCCAGAATGAATAAAGTAGTTTGGTTCAATTAAGTCCTACCGGAAAGCTGCAGTGATCTGGTAGCTCGCCATCCTGGCTTGAAACAGGGGGGTGGAAAAAAACCTGACCGAAACAAGGTCATAAATAAAAATAAAAACAAATTAGCATTCACATTTAAACAGGGTTAAACTGTTATCCAAAAATAACTAAACATTCAATAATTTAAAAAATAGCTATATTCCATAAAGTATTTCTCAGGAATTATTCAAATGAATTTCAAATTAAAGATCACATTAATGTTACAGATCCAAATAAAGTTACAGATCAAATTAAAGTGGACTTTTAAGTTGTACCTAAGTTTAATTGACATTAGAGTCAATTAAACTTAATCGACTTCAGTATTGTTTCAATAAACAATTGTTTTTCCTTTTTTCTTTTGTTTTGTTGTGCAACTCCAAAGAAATTAACCAATTCCAGAGTTCTATAGGCCGCCAACAAAATCAATGAAAAGTAACTAAAACTATCCTAAAAGGACAAATTTACAAAAATCAAAGGGCGTATTTAATATTTTGAGGATATATCATCTATTCGGCCACAAAATTAACAAAAAGAGAATGACCTTTTAATCAATAAGACCATTTTTAAATCACCAATACATAGATTGAGTGGGCGTGTCGCCACCACATTTCTATTATAAAAAAAAAAAAAAAGTACGTAAAACAAACGACTCACCGTTGAGCGGTTGCCAGAAAATACCCAATATAATCCTTCGGCTGTGTTAATAGGGCTCGATCCAGCCGTATTCTTCCATGATTTTGGAAGATGCCAACACAAGCAACTAGCCACAGTGACAGCAGCAACAGCAATGGAGGAGATCCGAATTCACCTGTGACCCGGAACTTAAAGTGTGCAGTCAGTTTGACCCGCCAAAATAAAATACGGGTTGATTATTTTGTGCAGAGCAACAAAATTACAAGAGCAAGCTTTATGGCGAGCAGTTTTTGATCACCCACATCATAATTTTGCTCCGCAGGAGACAATCTGTGGGAGAAAAAAGCACAAGGGTGAGTTTTGTGGTCAAGCTCTGAAAATTGTGAAAGAACAGTAGATGCATCTCCTGTCTCAGATGCATCTACTTCTACAATAAATTGTTTGGAGGGATCTGGTTGGATGAGGATAGGTGCCTTGGTGAAAAATGTTTTGTGCTGGATTAATGCTGCATCTTCTTCAGGGGTCCAGAAAAACTATGTCTTAGTGGAGGTGAGGGCAGTTAGAGGTTGTGCTATTTGACTGTAGTTTCTGATGAAACAGCGATAGAAGTTGGCGAACCCAAGGAATCTTTGGAGCTGCTTACGAGTTTCAGGAGTGGACCATTCCAACACCGCTTTGATCTTTTCCTCCTTGGGTCTTACCTGTCCACCCTCTAGTATGAATCCCAGGAAAGTAACAGAGGGTCGATGAAACTCACACTTTTCAGCTTGTTCTCCAGGAGGCGCTACAGGATGAAGCGGACATGATTCATGTGTTCTGAGAGAGTCTTAGAATAAATCAAAATATAATTGAGGTAGACAAGCACAAACATGTTCAGAAAATCTCTCAGGACATCGTTCACTAAGGCTTGAAAACAGGCTGGGGCACAAGACAGGCCAAAGGGCATAACCAGATACTCGAAATGACCTAGGGTTGTTTTGAATGCCGTCTTCCACTCATCCCCTTCGTGGATGCGAAGGAAATGATACGCATTTCTGAGGTTGAGTTTAGTAAAAATGGTGGCTTCATGGACTGGTTCAAAAGCTGATGAAAGAAGTGGCAAAGGGTATTTGTTTTTAACAGTAATTTGATTCAAACCTCAATCCCTACGAAGAAGAATCCTGCACCCAAAGGTGAGGATGAAGGGCGGATGATGCCGGCAGCCAGGGACTCCTTTATGCATCTCTCCATAGTCTCTCTTTCAGGTTGTGATATGTGATACAGGCGAGTGTTGGGTAGTAGTGCTCCAGGGAGATCGATTGCACAATCATAAGGATGATGAGGCGGAAGAGATAGTGCTTTGGACTTACTGAAAACCGGTGCTAGATCATGATAATTCACTGGATGGTGGAGAGATCAGGTGGGTCAGCTTCATGCTGTTTCACTGGTGGAGGACCTGGAGGGACTGCTGAGCGGAGACAGGTGGAGTAACAGTTTAGTGACCATGGTACAATATGTTTTTCTGACCAGTTAATGCGGGGATTGTGTAGTAGTCATAGGTCGGAAAACGTGGCACGGATTGGAGTTTCAGACCTGGAGGCAGGGACTTGAGCTGTCGTCGCAGCGGCAGTGGAAGTCTGTTGAAAAGAGTTTTGTAAAAAGTTAGCGAGTTCTTCAAGGTGGCAGTTAGTTTCTGCTTGACGATTATTTAGTTCCTATAAAGTGTCATAGTTCTGAATGAGAGAGTGTTGTTCCTCTAAAGTTCTCCGGAGTGTGTCTCCTGGGTTTGTCTGTTGGCCAGAGTGTTCTGTCATGTTGGATTCTAGTTTTCTGACCCACATGCAGAACACCACTTGGAGAACAGCAATCAGTAAAATAAAGTTTATTTAAACAAAGAGTTTGAATTTGGCTGTCTGGACCGTGGGGGGCTGCAACCAGTGTCGCCGGAGTATTGAGGTGAAGTACTGTAGTCACCGGGACTGTGTTCGGATGAAGAGGGTTTCTTGATGGTAGTGGAGGCTGCAGTGGAGGGCGGACAGGCAAGCACTGGAGCGGAGGAGGTGAGGAGCGAGATGGGCTGCCGGCCAGAAAATTCAAGAGGTAAGGTTGATTGCCGAGTTGACGATGGAACTCAGGCAACCAGTGGGTAACATCCACAGCGTCACGAGGGAGATAATCCAGAAAGCAGTAAACCCAGGGCTTCACAGAGATCGGGTCCAAGGTGTCACTAGGAAAACACCTGAGGAGGAGGCAACAAGGAAATATTACTAAGAGTCAATTTGGTGAGATTACAGAGAGCAAACTCGGGGTGCTGGAGTACCATTACTGGCAAACACTCTGGCGCTGAAGTGCCAGCAGCCTCCTGCTCATATACTCCTCACAGATGATGAGATTGTAGGTCGCAGGTGCGCTGGATCCAGGAACCACAGCTATGCCCTCCAGGTAGGTGCAGCCTCTTGGCACCCTCTAGTGGATAAGGAGGGGAAAAGCAGCAAAACAGCCATTCCCACAACCCCGGTTCCCAACAGCATCCCCTCCCTCAACGATCACCCAACATAGGTGTTCCTCGCTCACCTTTTTACTTACGTTTGCGACTCTGCTTTGTTGAACATACAGTAATAATGGGCTCGACACAAAGGAGCCAACATTGCTATCTCTGAGATCTGTGCCTTACTGATATATGGTGTCTCATATTGCTGCTAAACTTGTAAAAATAGTAATATATTATTATCACTATTATGTACATTTCTACAATTGGCTAAAAACTGCAGTGGCTTTTACCAAAAATTACTAAGTTGATCAAACTACACTTTGTTTGAATAATTAAAAAAATTTTTCCCATTAATCTTTGCATTTTTTGGTGTGCAAAAGGCAATGCCTAAAATATTTGTCAGAAGTTCTAAATATTTGACCTTGATATTCATCTCAGAATGACTGGTCTTAACTCCATCCCTGCTGTTTTATATCCTGAATTGAATCATTACGATTATATAGGATATGTGGAGGGTATTATCGAAAATACAGATTCACATAATGTAATTGTTTTGTTTTGTTTTTTAGATGTGTTTAGCATCAGAAGCAGGGAAAGTAGACTCAATAGTGTCTCAGCCCGATGACAACTGCTCCACAGCAACTCTCAAGCAAATATCCATGAAGCCAGGAGTTAAGGAGGAGAGAGACAACTCTGACTGCTGTAGACCTCCTCATAGATCGCCCTCCCCTCCATCTCCTTCCTCTGGAACATCCACCCCCACTGTTCAGCAAACAAGCCAAAGTGGATGTGTCAAAAAGAAGAACAAGAAATATGAGGAGGTGAAGTCTAATGACATCCCATGTTCAGAAAAGAGAGTGGGCATGAATTGTCAGCACTTTGAATCAAATGTGGACAGCACCATTGAGGCAGTGGCAAGAGGAGCCTGGATTGACAAAGAGGATAAATCCAAGAAGAAGACCCCTCCCAGTCTTATCAGTAGAAGCTCTGGTCTGCCACAAAAGAAAACTAAGACCAAAGTTAAGATACTGGTTAAAGCGAAAGAAGAAGAGTTGGAAGACAGCAGCAAGCTGCAGGGGTCCTCTGAAGGGGAGAGAAAGAAAGTAGTGCCTGGCATTGAGGCCAGGACTGAAGCAGAAAGTGTAGATGGTGAAACCACAGGCCTTCAAGGCTGCAGGCCAGAGTGTCCCCAGCCCAACTGTGGCCAATCGCCAGTGAAGCCCAAAGAAGAGGACAAGGAGAAGCACAAGGAGAAAGAACAACAAAAGGCTAGTGACACAACCTGTGAGCTGAACACACACAACCATGGCTCCAGAAAATCCGAGCGAAGCTGTAAGGGTGCCTTGTACAAAACTCTTGTGTCTGAGGGAATGCTAACTTCATTGAGAGCCAATATAGACAGAGGTATTTAATTTGAATTCTCAACCAAATAGATTAAACATTCCACTCTAGTCTTGTAAAAATATGTAGTTAAGGAATGCTGATAAACATTACTAATATGGCTGACTCATTTCTGCAGGTAAAAGAGGTGCTTTCCGCGCATTTGATCATGATTCTAACTGGAGTCAGGACAGCTGGACAGTTTCACACGTGGGACCAAGTAATACCAAGAAGCTAAAAAAGTCCAAGTCCAAAGAAGAGTCTTTACAGAGGTTTGTCATATCCCACCACAAATACATTTAAGTCATGTAAAATCTGTGGAAAGAGCTAAAGATTAGGGTGATGGCAAGTAGGGCTTTCAGTCTTAAGGATTTAGGGTTCATCACCAATGAGGACTTGTAAGAATATCAGTGGAAAAACATGACACATCTCCTGTGTTATGCAATAAAAAAATATATTTTCCAAATTTGGTTTTCTTTTACATTACATCCTTTTAAAATATAATGAAATGAGATGCTGGGGTCCTTCCCTATCAGAATCAAGCTTCTTGGTTTAAATTATTTCATTTCTTTGTAAGCCATTTAAAGGGGTTAAGCACAACCCACATAGAGAGGCCTTAGTACTCGACGTGATTCCCAGCCTGGTGACCAATGCTGCATGACTTTCCCCTTCTCTCGTTACCCCCTTTCCTTTTAATTCACTATCAAATAAAGGCCACTAGAGCATTCAAAACCTTTAAAAAATGGGTACCAAACAATTATTGCCTCCACTGTTTGTGATCTAACTTTGGTCTTGATTTTTCAGCCTGGGAAAACTAGAAGAGGAGTTTGAAAAGAAGTTCAACAGCCTGCCACAGTACAGTCCACTTACCTTTGATAAGAAGGGGACAGCTGTTGCCAAGAAAAAGAAAACTGACTGCTTCTCTAGCATAGATGAACCCTCTAAAGCTCCACAAGGTCAGAATGCTGTTTATACGAAAGGTCACTCCACTGAACAAAGCAATACCAGGGTTTCATGTATTATAAGTCTGGCGGGCCGCCTGCCCCCTACCAGGCTAAGTGTAGCTTATTTTTGTTTTTTATTAAGAAAACCTCTTGCTGCTAAGAACATCAAAATCACTAACAGCATTTCTCATAGAATTAGAGAAATCTGGGACAGGGGACCTAGTTTAACCCTTGTATGTAGAAATGGGGTCCAACCGACCCCACACACGTAAAACTTGTATCATTTGCCATAGTCCTCTACGTTTGCCTCAGTCCTCGCACACACAAGGGTTAATTGGCTAACCTTAAAAGCAATCAGTGATAATTGTAGTTTACTGTGATTTGTGAACAAAAGGACTCAGACTCAAAGGTTAAACTCATAGCATCAGATTGTAGCTATGGTAACAAAGCAATCTAACTATGAAGATTGTTCTTTGCATTTTTACAAAGTAAACTTGCCGGCTCCTTAAAGTCTTAAATTTAAATGTTAAACAATTTGAAATCTGTTAATTTATCTATGCTGGAATTGGGGGTTGCACCAACTAATCGACTAGTCAATTCTTTACTCTGCAATGATTTTTTACGAGGCCAGTCGACTAGTCCCAATCACGTGACAAAACAGATTTTTCCAGATTGTTTCTTATTTTAATTCTGCATAATAGACTTGTTAAAAGTGCTTTTTTTATCAATATTTGCCGTGCATATAGCTGATAAAGCGTCCAAGAAGCATTTTGCACTTACGTCACTATGATGTCATCGCGAAAAGTTGACTTCGACTTGACTTTTATCATGTTATAGTCAACCTTAAAAAATATGAAGTCCTTCAATCCTTATGCTGGAACCATTAAATCAAATTTAATATTTACAATAAACAAATGGTAGATTTCTATATCTGTGATCTATATTAAAATGTTAGCATTTATTGGGTCCTTTATGGCCAGAGGGTCTGAAAAGGCTGCTGACTTAATTTGGATTTAAAGAAGTGAAAATTATTGATATTTATTTTAATTATTTTTGTTGTTGTTTTTAAGACTGTAGTTGTGAAATAAGTATTGTCAGCAATTCTTCAAGTCTTCAAGCAGGGGCGGATCTAGAAAAATATTTATGGGGTGACAAGAGGGGGGCAATGATTTTTTCAGGGGTGGCAGTATATATATACAAAATATAATTTTTAACTTGCATTGTTTCAAAATGAGCTTCATGTAGCACCGAGGCTTAAAAACAATTTCTTAATGTAGTATAGTTCATTATTTGTATGTCTTTCATACTGCTGCTAATTGATATGCATTTCTGGACTGGACAGTGCCTATTGGTCGCTATGTGATTCATTGTGTCCAGAAAACCATTTTATCCCAATACAGGACAAGGAGAAATCTGTCACGAAAATATTAGTAGTGCCATCATTTGTTATTAGATATGTCTATTAAATACGACTTAAAATAAAGATTAGAAATTAGATTCTCCATGATACAAATCTATAAACAGTTTAGTTTCTGTTAGTTCTGTCAAGATGCAAGAATGGGTGAATTTCTATTTATATTGGTCAATTGTTTTATTTTAACCCTTCTGTTTACAAATGGGGTCCAACCAACCCCACACCCGTAAAACTTATATCATTTGCCACAGTCCTCCACGTTTGCCTCAGTCCTTGCACACACAAGGATTAAATATGCTGTAGGAGCTGTTTGATGACTGTAATCTCTCTACGTTTTACGAACAGAGGGGATTAGCTCAGTTTTTGTCACTTGTTTAACTTTTAGAAATTGCAACGGCTG
>NW_015116320.1:26001-39603 GCF_001443285.1 Poecilia latipinna
ATGCATATCAATTGATATGCACTGTGTCCAGAAAATCATTTTATCCCAATACAGGACAAAGACAAGTCTGTCACGAAAATATTAGCGCCATCATTTGTTATTAGATATATCTTCTTTATATGACTTAAAAAAGACTTAGAAAACTGATGTTTGATAAATTCTCAATGATACAAATCTATAAACAATTTAGTTTCTGTTAGTCTTGTCAAGATTCAAGAAAGGGCAAATTTCTATTAATATTGGTCAATCGTTTATTTTAAATATGCTGTAGGATCCGCAGTTTGACGACTGTTATAAATATCACGTTTTGTGAACACATGGGATTAAATCAGTTTTTGTCGCTTGTTTTTAGGAATTGCAGCGGCTGCAGTGCACCACAATAAAGCTACAATAAAGCTGATAAACAGGTGAAGAACCAAAATAGACAGAAACACTTCTGATTGTTTGCCAAGCCAAACATCCAATAAAAGTTCCACCAAGCCACTACTGAGGCACTGGGGTCAAGTTTCTCGACACAGGCAAAAGAAGGTTCAATGTCCAAACTTATTGATTGTTCTTGATGATTTATTTTCCTCTTTCACCAATTACAGAGCTCAAACTTTCCTCTGTTCTCATGCTACCTCTCTTGCTCTGGTAAAAACCATGAGCTCTGCAACCCAAATGCATGCTGGTCCTTCACCAGGCCCCTAGACTTATAGAAAGTGGACCGACCCAGATTACTTTCTGTCTAAATTTAGAAAATAAATAAGAAAAATAATAAAACAAAAAATAAATAAAATCAACAGTTATCCATCAATGCTGCTGGCACTCGCGCTTCCCACTACTTAGCAGTGGGTGTCAGGTTACATTGTGTTGCATTCAATATTGTCGGACAAAAGAGTTCCATGCGCTTAATGTCCGATTTGCCATAACTATTTATTGAATTTATTGTCGCTAGCTGGGTTGGCAACAGGGGTGACAAGGCTCTCGTTTTGGGGTGGCAACTGCCACCCCAGTAGATCCGCCCCTGTCTTCAAGTAACCCAGTAATATTTTAACATTTCCTGTCAACTGGACATTTTTAACACAAAAACACAGTGGGCCACTGGTGGGCTCCCTCAGCCCCCCAACCACTGGGCCTAGCAAGTTTTCTGGGGGAAATCCTGAATACAGAGTTAATTTACATGCAGCTCCAGTCAAATTAACTTCTAATCCAATTAAAACTTTATCCACTCAGTCATGTCATGTTTTGTTTCCACCTTAGCCTAACGGTTCATGAACCTCAACAGCTGCTGTGACAGATTTTGCTAGCATGCTGACTTTTTCTTATAGATTATGGAATATATTTTTTCATGCTGAAAAAACTGTAGTACAACATCCTCTTTTATTTTACATGAAGTAAATACAGTTTTGCACTTAGTCAGGTTTTTGTTTTGTTTGCTCAGCTTTGAAATGTTGTGAATAATGAGGTTATCTGTTGTGCAGGGCTGGTTTGTCCTTTTTGCTGTGCTTTTGTGGGAATGTTATGCAAACTCTTTATCTGCTGTACCCTTCCTGTCACAAACTGTGAAAAGTAGAAGTTATGTTGATATGATTGATGTGTTTTGTGCAATGTTGCAGTGGAACAGAGTAACTGCTGGCAGTTGGATTCAGTTTCAAAAGCCCAGCCCTCTGCTTCCATGTTCCCTGACATCCATGGTGCCTCCAGCGTGGAGATGCTGGTTGGCAGCCAGAAGAGGAAGGCTAGGAAGTCCAGGATTACACACTTGGTGCGCACGGCTGATGGCAGTGTTTCTGCAGCTGAAGGTGAGTTCTCAGGTGCTTCATTTATGAATCGTTGTGCTTATGGTCTGGGATTTTAACTTTTAACTTGAGCAGCGAGAGGAAAGAAAATGGACTTGTGTTGTTGGGCTGAGGATTTTCTAGTCATTTAAATAATACTACAAAAGTCAGCATAAATACTCTTGGACTAACATGTTTGGGGCTTCACTATGATTGATATACTATACTATAAAGTAACATTTTGCTGTTTTAAGATACCCATTTCATACAGTATATTCTGCCTAAATCACCAAATAAGTGAAATGTGTGTTTTGCTAATTTTTTAGATATGTTCATATGAATTTTTATTTTATTTTATTTTTTACAGAAAACAAAGCTAGGGATCTAAAACAGGAACAGGATAAGAAGCCATTAAACCAACTGAATTTATGCAATGAAAAAAGGTGCTACATCAGTCCCACAGCAGAGGAGACTGGGCGGAACACCTTGCCACCAGAGCTACCTGCTTTCTTCAGCTTGGCAGCCCTTGCTGAGGTAGCAGCCATGGAAAATGTTCACAGGTAAAGAGCTTGGGCTTTCCTCATATATTGTTCAGTAGATGGATAACAACATGAGATGTCTTGGTAGACTTGTGATGTTTGTCCTGTCTCATGTCCATATTTCAGAGGCCAGAGAAGCTTAGCTAAAAGCCAGAAGAAAGAACTTGCACAAACTCCGGTTCTCATATCCTGCGCTGATCAGTGAAGTTATCCTGCTGCTTCTGGAAGAAGATGACATGAACAATAGTAGTGAAGCTTTGCTTTTCTGAGAGGTCATTTGTTTGGACGGCTCGGACAAACTCCAGACTCTGATTTTGCTTGAATCTAATATATGGGGAAAGAAACCCTCTCCTTTTCTCCAGCTTGCCCCTCTGTTGGTGTCTCAGTGTTTCATCCTGAGCCTTTGTTAGGCTTTAGGGAGAATACTTTTCTCAAAGTATAGCTTTGTGTCTTCAATGGATGATGTACTTGACACTCAGTGAATTCCCTACAGTAAGTGGTGGTTAGTACAGTCCAGTTGTTGAGAAACAAGTAGAGTAGGTAAGGTGGACTTTCAGGTAGACTGTTTTCTCAAGCGCACTAGCTGCTTTGAGAAAAATGGTCACAAGAACATTTGAACTGTTGATCTGTTGCCGAGCAGCAGGTCAACAGCTCCTGTGTTATGCAAACTAAAATCATCCCTTTGTCAATAGTTTTTAGATATAAAGGGGGCCATTTATATACTTCCATCACAGTTCCACATACATCACAACTTGAAGAGAGATGGGGTCTTAACTTTTGGAAGGAGCTTTATGAATTGCTTTCTTGGTTTTCAGTATCTCTGCTGTAGTGATCAGAAGATCCTCAGCTTGGGCAGAAAGGAGGATTTGAGGATTTGGTTCATCTGTCAGGAATTCTCAGTGATCCTCCAATTAATGCAAGCTCTCGCTGCTGTGTACCGCAGTGACATGGATCACTCCCAACAGCCACATGCACAAAAGATTCATCTACACTGATGTGTTCCATATGTATGGAAATGAAAACATCAACAATGGCACGTTTTGTGGCTGCAGTCACTATGTACTGTTTAGCACCGCCACCGAAAAGAAACACCGTCTATATTTACACCTGATTAGTCTGTGCAACAAAACCAAGCTTTCCTCAGTTCATGGCTTCCTTTTTATAGGTGGTTCCTATAGATTTGTTGTATATTGTTATAAGGAAGCCATTTTGAAGGTTAAGTGTGACTGAAAAGACCTCACTTTTGAAATGGGGCTGTGAAAGTGCTTTTGACTTGCAGTCATGTTTATCTTGTTTTACCTGATGAATAGTTCCCGCACCTCTCTGAACACATTTGTATGTGGACAAGCTTCTTTGCCTCCAGCTTCATCCCAAAATAACTTTTAACCAGGGTAAATGATCGTGACAGACTTCCTTTAAAGCTGTGGTATGTTACTCTTGTAAAAAATATGTTTTTTTTACATATTTGTTAAAACTGTCATTATGTTGTGACAGTATGATATGAGACAAGTAATCTGTGAAAAAAAAATGAGTTCCTCTGCCTCCTCCCAGTACAAACTACAGAAATACACAGCTCAGTCAGAAACAACCAATCAGAGCCAGGAGGAGGGTCTTAGTGCTGTCAAACACTCTAATGTATGCGCTGCACTCACCCCCTCTCGTCTTGCTTTCTACAATGTTTCAGATTGTCCCTATCAGACCACCTATGATGGCAGGTTAGGTTAGTTGTTTCTTCGCCATTAGCACCATGAGCAGCACGTACATGAGGTTGACTGACATCGCTAAGACCTTCCTCCTGGCTCTGATTGGTTGTTTCTGGTTGGGAGTGTTGCATTTCTTCAGACAGCAACAGCAGCTCAGGGAGAAGGCGGAGAAGATCAATCTTTTCACTGGCTCATAGTATACTGTCAGGACATACTGACAGTTTTAGCAAATATTTTAAAAACTGTTTTTTATATATAAAAACATAGCCCAGTTTTAACAACTACTTGTTCAGTTCATTTTGGTGATATACTAATTTAGTGACCTAGTATGTATCAATGAGCATTTTATATTTATGAGAAGATTTTTTAGTTTAAGCAAAGTTTATGTCAACTAATGTTGGACTGAATGTTAAGAGAAATGCAAATCCCCTACATCTGAACTAGAGTTCATAATAGCAGAGGACTTTGCTATTGCTTATGTTTCTGTTCAGTGTACCTGAAAGTCAGGTGCCTGTTTTTAAAGCCGGCTTCTCAGAACTAAAATCTAGCCTTAACCCTCCCACCTGCACGCTGTTTGCCACCACAAAGCCGTGAAGCAGATTTATCATCTTGGTTTTAGCATATTTAAACAGTAGAATGCAGTTTTCTCACCACTTGAGAAAAATATTTTAATTTCTTGTCTGCATAATTTCCACAGAGCATTCATTGCTTGTGTATTCAGTCTCAAACTGCACTAATTTGAAATCAAAATGATGAAATTTAAATTGCACATGGAAGAGTAAAGCAATGCCCCCACTAGCCACAGGGCTCTTCTACCATAGTTGTGTCTTCGACGTACTGAATCAAGCTGGCTGTAGTTTCCACATGAAAAAACAGCAGTCTGCACTGTGAAGCAAGTTTTAATGGCCTTTTAAAGCAACTTCAGGTTCAGTTCATGATTTTGTCTTATTACCTGTGTCATCTGTATGCTTGAAACCTTCCTTACTCCAAAGCATCAGAAATCCACCAATCAGTGCACATAACAGGGAAAATTAATGAAATAGACAGTAGTATAGAACCATCATCCAGCTTTGACAGAAACAATTTTAAGTTTGCTCTTTTCTATTAATAGTTTTTTTCAGGGCCTAATTCAGGGGTCTGCAACATATTGCTCCTGAGCTGCATTTGGCACTTTGGACATTCCAAAATGGCTTCATAACTTTGGGTAAAGTTATATATAGATTTTGCAGTTGAAGGTTATGTTAACTGGTCTCTCCAAATTGATCTTAGTGTGGGTGTGGATGGTTGTTTATCCTATGTGTGTCTATGTTGCCCAGTGAGGGACTGGAGACCTGTCCAGGCGTACCCTGCCCCTTGCCCAGTAGCTATATTTCCATTACAAATGTGCACAAATCTTTTTCTATATTCTGCTAACATAAACCCTCACCCCCCCACACACAATTTTGCAATTGCGGTGTTTCCATTAAATAAGAAATTAGATTAAAATCTTATGTGAATAAGTTTTTAATAACTTCCAAAAAGTTATTAAAAGTTATGGCAACGAAGAATGTAAACAATTACATAATAATCATAATTTAACCATGGCCCTAGCCAGTTGGCTTATCCCCAGCAGCTAACGACTGCTGCAGATTAACCACCAGCTCTCTCCCTGCAGTACAAGTGAATGGAGATGACAGATAAATGCAACATAATTAGTAAAATCTATTTTTTCTTTGATTAGATTATTATCATTATGTATCACTCATCTTTTGGCACAAGTTTTTTTATGATTATTTTACAACCTAAAAATGGAAATAAAATTGTGGTTATTTAAGAATCACAACAAATGTCAAAATATATATTTATTGAAAAAAGTAGGTGGTCTTTTTTCAAAGTATCATGCAAAATTTTAAACACATTTTATTTATCTGGACTGATGGCAAAAATGGCTTCTTGGATTATAAAGGTTGGATTCGCCTGACATAGAATAGAGAAGCTCTTTCGCAGTCCTACTATAAGTAAATATTTAACACTTTAATAAAGTATTAAGGCAAGACATTAAAAAAACTTAAATATAAACATTTAAATCCTTCTGAATAGTACTAATGAATAAAATTAACTTGTGCCTTGTGCCTAACAAGTGACACATTTAGGAATAATAAATATAGCTTTAGCTGTACAATAGTTCATTAATTTCATGCATCCATTTTTTTGCATTGTTTTTTTTATGCTAAATTGTTTTTCAGCTCTATTTCATTTTGTTTTATTTTATTATTTATTATGTCAGTCCAACTCTGTTTGTTTTAAATGTACAGTAAGTGCTGAGGTGATCAAGTCAGTCTTATAATACCAGTAAACATCATCCTTACGGTTTGGGTTAGTTTTACCCAATCTACTGAAGAAACCTGCTTCATAGTGTAGGCTTGCGTTTAAGTCTCAGATCCAGTGTTTGCTTAGTCTGATTTGTTTCATAGTATAAGAAAGCTAGCTAGAGCTAGTGGAGGCAAAGCATTTAGCTGATTCCTGTTGTTGTTGCTCAGAGTATATATGCATATATATATTTCTGTATATATCAACAATACTCGATAAGAGTCATTTCATTCCAAAGTCCCTGTTTTTATTTCAGCAATGCAGGTTGTTGTCTTCCCAGATTTGCTGGAATCTTCACAAGCTCATTGATAAACAGAAAAAAAAAAACTTGTCTGCAGTTTTTACCATGACCAACAGCCACACCTCGTTCCCCTGGAGCTCTTTGTTCCTCTGTGTGTAGTCCAATACTTCCATGACCACATTCTAGATAAAATTCTACTGCAATTTAGATAGATTTTTTTTTTTTGTATTTTATTTAATATTGTTCCTTTTTTATTAAAAAATGAGGCCTTTCATTGTTCACAAGTGTGTGAACAATGGATGCACTTGTACTTATCTGGTGGATAAACAATACGCTAGTCCTGTTAGCCCTGCAGCTGGTGTATGTCCTAAAGATGCTTTTTGCTATGGAATGTCACACAAAATGGGTTTTAGAAACCTGGAATTGCTCATTTGGGTTTAAAATACAACAGAGTAGCACAATAGACTACAGAGAACCAAACTACAGTCTGTCATAATTTTAATAAGAATCGGTATATGGAAATGTATATCTTCAGGTGTAAGAAACTTCCATCATTGAAACAGAATTGAAAAACACATGTGCTTTTGTTTTGTCGAAAATAAGGAGTCCCTGCGCCTGTGTCCACATCAACCCTCAACACCCTACCTTCTTAAAGGAATATACCTCCTTACAGCAAGTGAGTTTATTGACATTTGCCAAAGAAAATGAATGGTATGGTTCGAAGGGAAATCCTGTTGGAGGAAATATAAATCATGCTAGCGTAACTGTTGCACTGGATTTTTTAGATGTTTAAATCTTCAGGTAACATTATCAGTACAATTCATTGTAATTATCTAATAAAATTGTGTTTGTTTTTGAATTCAGAGTTTGACTCAACCTCAACACAAGGAATATAAAGTATTTGCACCTTATGACCCAAACCAAAATTATCATGGTCGTTAAACAAAAAAATAAATAAATATATTTCATCCACTCACAGTAGTTTGGGAATTCCTCCATGTACCTAAACATCCAGTAAAAACTGCACATCTACAGATTAGCCCTTCATCCTCTTGACTTTTCTATTTAAAAATGCTTCTTTAAGGTTCAAAATTCTTATATTAGTTACAAAGATTAACTATAATACCCCTTTGTGCTAGTACTGTCTTCTTGAATGTAATCATTTTCTACCTATATTTTTCTAATTCAGCCTTGATTGTACCGTAGGTATGCTATGATGGTATACTGTTGCTTCTGTGCATATTTTGTTCTAACAATTAATGTAAGGACAGCTGCTGCACTGTTAATTCAGTGGAAGTGCGATGAGTTTGCCCAAACGACTTCTTGGAGCAAGTGAGCATCCATGAAACTGACAACTATTGACTGTTGCATTGAGTTTTGGGGTAATCTTTCTCCGGTTCGAAAGTAGGGACAATCCTGCAAAGCAGAATATTTTTGTGCGAGTTTTAGCTTATTTATAGCTCTTCAAAGTTTAGTCAAACTTCAAACAGAAAAAAAAGCATTATATGTATTAGCTTATACATAATCATGTATGAGATCATTCATCCTTAACTAGAATGTAGATTACGCCTTCCTTATTTTTAATCTAAGTTTGCAATGATAGTTTTCAATGCCTACCTAACTGATAAGTTGTATAACAATTGACATTATTAACCATGTGCTTGCCATACATTATGTAAACAATGTTCTTCATGATGTGCTATTTTGATTGTTAAAGCCCAATTTCTTTAGTGCTGCCTTGCCTTACTGTATTCCCATTGTATTGTGGGATCCCCCTTCTCCTTATCAAGCCCACATTGCTGTCAGAACACTGTTTGATGACACAACTATTGCTTGTACAACACCTATTAAAATAACTTCTGTTAAACCTGTCTGTGTGTGTGTGAGAGATAAATTTTATCTATGCATGTCAGTTTTATTTGATTTTGTTTTGGTAACTCCTGGTTAAGGCTGAAGTATGTAACTTACAGAAAAAAGGTCTTTTACTTAAAACTATCACTGTGTCATGAGACAGATAATCTGAACATTTTCAGATTATCAGAAAGAGCAGATAACCTGCTGTTATCAACAGAGTTATGGAGCTCCATCAGAGGGTCAATCCCCCTCATTTATACTGTCACACATACATTACAACAGGTGTGTATGTGTAACATACATACCTGGTATGTCACACATACAGTAAAGCTCTAGACTAAAAAGTCTAGAGCTCTAGTAAATTTTCTGAGCTGTGCCTAAGAAGTCTACAGCTCAGAAAAGAAGGGATAAGTTAAAAGGCTCAGGCAGACACAATCCTAGCCTGTTTGGCTCCCTTGTTGAACCGCCTTTCCTGCACCACCATACCCCCTCCCACTCCACAAAGTTGTTGATGTGGGTGGGAGATCTGGGGGGATGAGGATGGTTTGCATTAAGCACTATTGACATTCAGATCCTCTGGTTGTAAGAGCAGGGGCACGAGGGGTATTTGAGGCTCAGGGGACGGGATGGAGGTGCGCTTAAGCCGCCCCCCACAAGATGCTATCCTTGCCCATATCAAATGTGGGCAGTTGCCTCAGGTGATGAAGGGACATCACAGTTGTCTAAGCCAGATAACCTATTTTAATAATCCCTCAGTTTTACTGCATTCCAGAGAGATGATTCTACTTTTAAACCCTGGTTTGAAAGGGTGACAGGGGTGGAGGGAACTCATCAGGGCCAGGTAGACTTCCTGGAAAAATCAGTTTACGAAATTAAAGGAGGTCTGAAGTGTGAAGCTTCAGGTACAAAGTTATGGAGTTGGGAAATTCAATTACCTGGGTCGGTCATATGTTTTTTCACAAGACACTCGGTAGAATCAGCAGCTATTTTGTTTGGCCTTCCTATGAAAAGTGTCAGTTCACTTTCAGGTAAATGATTCAGTGAATGGCAGCTACAACCGCTGCCAATCATTGGAGCACCTTTTGAAAGGCACCTTTTGTGGGCTCATTAGAAAGGAGATCATCATTGGTAATATTCAAACATTACTAATATCTGAGGCCTTTGTACTCAGATCTATTGCTATCTGACATGTTGCTAACTCATACCTGCCAAGTCTCCCATTTTGGCTGGGAAACTACCATATTTTACCTGTCTTGGCATGCTCCCATATTAGCATTTTCCTGTAAATTTCTTGTATTAGAATAATTACGTCGCAACCCTGCCTCCTGCAGCTTTTCTCTAGAGTAGGAATTCCTAAAGAAAGTCTTACAAATTGTGGGACAAACTTTTTGTCCAAATTATTGCAACAGGTTTACATGTTGCTATAGGAATTAAGGGACTTTTCACCCCCATTTAGACGGGCTTGTGGAATTGTAGGAGCTATTTCTCTATTTTCAGTCAAATCTTAGAATTTAGATTATTTAGTTTATTTTATTTGCTTATTTTCTAATTGATTTATAATTAGAAATTTTGTTTAATACTAGTTATTTAGAATACATTTTTTGGTTACTAATTCACTTAATTAGTTAATTTCAGTTTTGGACATGGGTGTTTCACAGTATAAATACTTAAGTTTTAGGTAGCTCATGCACATGGGTGGTCAAATTGGTCATATAGTTTTTTACCATTTAGTCACTTCAGTTAGTCATCAATCATCAGTTGCCAGTCATCAGTCTACCAGTCAGTCAATCAGTCAGAGAACAGGAGCAGGAATCAGAGCAGGAGAAGCAGCAGAATCCTGTGATTGCCTGAATATGGAATAAAGCAACAAAGAACTGAATTTTAATTTTTTAATTTTTTTTTATCTTTTTGGACTGCGTAAGCCAGAAACCCATGGTGCATCAGGTGACTATTTGAGTTGGATTCACCTTTTGTTTTGATCACCTTTAAGTTTTAAGTTTTTTTATTTTTGAATTTCAGTTTTGGACAAACAGTCACAACACGAATAATATAACCACTCTCAAAAATATGCTGCACAAGTTTTGTTTCTGACACAAGTTACCTGTTTATTGCTTGTCAGGAGGTTCCACAAGTTTCTCACACTTCGAACTATCTATGGCCGCCAAGTGAGATACCCACTAGATCTGCAGTAGGACTGCAGATAAGACCCAAAGTCTGAGGATGAAAACACTGAAGCATTTTAGGCAATATGAGAGCGATATTTCCTGCAATCGCCCTCTCTGAGAGGGAGATAGCAGGAAATGGCATTATTTGCACAACATAAAAGCAACCCAACAACATAAGACCTGATATGAAGGCCAGAGACAAAAGGTTCCGTTACTGCTTCCCACCAGCTATAACAAGCTTAGAATGCTTAGCTCAATACTTAGAATGTGATTACAGTAACTAGAACACACAATAAGACCAGAGGTAAGGTTCTGCTACGAGAGTAGTGAAATGTATTGGTGTATTAATAACCACAGACCAGAAAATAAGTTTAAACTGGCTTATTTATTTAAAAAGAAAGGAAATAACAATATTACAAACAGTTGACATACATTTAACACAAAATTCAATCAAAAATAGTTTCCCTGTTTCTTTCAGAATATTTTGTTTAATCCCTGTTTGGAAATTTAAACCTAATTAAAGGAGTATTAAAGGGGGTATTAAAAGGTCAGGTATTAAATTTTTATTCAACCTAGGTTATTTAATTTCCAGTTAATACTGCTAATCCACTTTGATTTACAGTGTTTTGTCTTTTAAGTCTATTTGAGTTACTTTGTATTTTTTTTAAGAGGTTAAGTTTTTTAATTTCTTGTTTTAATCATTTATTATTTCTATTTTAAACCCCACAGAATTGTTTAAATTTCTGTGGTTTGAAGAAAAATAAAATAAAATAAAATACAACAGAAAACAATTCAGCAAAAGACATGTGCTTCAAATGTAATGTCTTTTTCTCTGATTATCCTGAAGGATTAATCCTGTTTCTCTGACTCCACTGTTAATTCAGCAGCAAGCATGGGCAGTCCATCCATCCATCCATCCATCCATCCATCCATCCATCCATCCATCCATCCATCCATCCATTTTCTATACACCCTAGTCCCTTAGTGGGGTTGTGAAGGTTGCTGGTGCCTATCTCTAGCTAACGTTCCGGGCGAGAGGCGGGGTACACCCTGGACAGGTCGCCAGTCTGTTGCAGGGCTCAGGTCATACCAGTTTGGATGATGCATAACGTCCAGCAGAGGGCGTAGCTCCTGCTAGACGGCAGTTAAAAGGTGCCTTGGGTTACAGCTCGCCATCTTGTTTCTCACTCAGAGAATCCAACTCGGCAATCGACTCGGAATTTCCCGGTCAAATTTTCCAGCAGAACCTTAAAGCAGGGCCGGCCCAGGGCCCTAAGCGAAATGTGGTTTTGGGGCCCTCTAGTTCTGCTAACAACGTGGACTGGCTGCAATCAGAAGACCGATCATTAAATCATTCACTCACCTATAAACTTATTGCATCTCTGGCAATGCTGTTTACATTAAATACATGTATAATATAGGATACATTTATTGCCAACCGGTTTATCAAAAAGTTGATTTCTGGGCATCAATTTCCTTAATTTTGGGGGATTGTGATTGGCCAATAATTACATGTGAAGCCCATCTTATCCCCTAATCTTATCTTCGTCAGCAAAGGTTTAAAATTCAGTTTCTGTCCTCTTCTGCTCTACAGTGAGAGGTTTGACTGACAGACCGGCCCACCAGATCAGGTCTGAATGTTTACAGTTAACAATATTCACCCCACTATTGTAACTCAGTGACTTTCTTGCTATAGTTAGCAACATTTCAAAGAAAAAAAATTAATATCAGCCAAAATCAAAATCGGCAGGTCAGGCTTTTATAAGATCGGTAACCAGGGGATTGGCCAGAAAACTGCAATCGGTGCAGCCCTACACACATATTCATGACATCCTTTGGTTAAATAAATTTCTCTTAAGCGTTACTCCAATAGCTAAAAAATGTATTTTTATCAGGTGAGTCTTTTTTCAACTTAGAAGTTGATGTAAAAATAATGTTTGTTTTAGCCACAAAATGATTATGCTCAGCAGCAAACAACATATCCCCACCTACAGCATAGAGTAGCTCATCAATGTAGCAGCTATGTAGCTTGACGTAAAAACATTTTGCTAGACAATGTCAGACATTGCGAAGTTTTAATTATTATCAGACGTTATCAAACACGGTGTTTTAAAGCCAAAATACCTCAGAAATATACAGAGCAAAACATAAGAATAATGTCATTTAAAGTTTAAGCTTCACACAAACACAAAGACCCTATCATAAATGTTTGGCTGTTGAACTGGACCGTTGGTGGTCGACCGCGGTAAAGCTAGCCGGCTCTGACTCCAGCCGGCCCAGTACACAATATACAAGTGCACGACATTATGGTACACCCATTTACGTGCTGCTTTCACAATAAAAGCGCACATCCGGTCCAAGTTTGAACTACTCAAATCCAGCCGCAGCATTTGCAAACAGAAAATAATATATAAATGCTGAGAAACTAATACAAAAATCCTACCACTTCTGGGTGACAGAGAGACACCTCTAGAACAGAACCAGAAAGTGGCAACCAGATCTGATGTGTAATTTCAAAATAAAACACTATCAAAAGTCATTTTTTTTATCTTTTTCCACTAAATTGCCGTGCTCATTGCTGAGAAACTCTCTGTTTCTAAAGACTGCTACCACTTCTAGGTGACAGACACCTCTAGAACAGAACCAGAAAGTGGCAACTAGATCTGATGTATAATTAGAAAAATCTGTATATAAATAAGATGATTGAGTGAGGCAACTCTTTACATTTTCTACTTATTTTTGTATATAAAAGTAAAAACGTATTGTTTAAAAAGGATTTAATTTTGAAATTATAGATCATATGTGTTTGATATTTTCTGGTTCTGTTCTAGAGGTGTCCCTCTGTCACCCAGAAGTGGTAGGATTCATTGGAAACAGAAAGTTTTTCAGCAATGAGCACGGCAAATTAGTGGGAAAAAAGTAAAAATTTGATTGTTCATTAGGTTTTTATTGTTGAAATAACACATCAGATCTGGTTGCCACTTTCTGGTT
>NW_015116320.1:44322-45825 GCF_001443285.1 Poecilia latipinna
AAACAAAATATTTTAACCACCTGATAAAATCTGTTCCCCCTCTATAAAATGGAAACAAATTAATTTACCTTCAAAGTCTTTTACTGTGTTAATTGTGTTAATTCCCCTTATGATCTATAAGAAATCCTGCAAGTTTTAAAACATTAGCTCTTTATTTGCCAAAGTTAGGATGGGGGAACAAAATATTTTAGCTCTTTCAGCTACCTGAAATAATATGTTCCCCCTACATAAAATGGACATGTACAGTGAATTAATTTCTTTGTTACCTACAATTTGAATCATTAATTGAAGCTGTATATTTCAGATTCCATGATCTGCTGGTAGAAGTTTTAAATCAATAGGACAAGATTTGAGGAGAATAGAGAGGGGATGCATATTTTGGCAGGCTGGAAAAGTAAATTGCCAAAAAATGCATCCCTGTGCTAACTTGGAGAAATAAAGAGCTGAAAGGATTTCACCTTTTGCCAATAAAGGTGTAAAAACCGTATGTATTTCAAGTAATTTGCGAAATAAAACCCACCATTTTAGGGATTACATGGTTAAGAAACGTGATAATGTTACAAATATCTTTAAAATTTCCTCTTCGGTCATATTCCAGTCCGGTTTCTCGTCAATATGCGAGACTTTACACCGATGCGCGCTCCCGCGAGAGGGGATGCAATTTTGGCCAGACATGCATTTCTGGGCATAACAACACCTGCTAGCTTTACCGCGGTCCAGGACGCTATCAAGCTAGGAGCTTTACAAATATTTTACGTTACAATTACCAACATTACCATTAAAACGAATATTTATCTTGGCTTTTTACTATTCTTCCTCTTTAATTTCTCCGTCCCTGAAGGATAAGTCCTTTTTTGACACATTGTTTTTCTTTCTTAACTTCTTACCGGAGCTTTGGACGTTTGGATGCGCACTGCACAATGCACAGCAGCTCATGTTACCTGCCGCGGCCACCAGGAGGTCCCCAGGAGCAATTTATTTTTTTTCTTTTTATCAATAAAATTATGATTTCTACATACATTATCAAATATATATTGTTGCACAAACAAATCACTTCATAGTAAAATTGTGTGTTTTTCATATTATAATGACATAGAAATTATTATTATTAAAAAAAAAGTCAGCTCCACTGAGAGGGCCCCTTAGTGGCCCTGGGGCCCTAAGCGACTGCTTATGCCCCTTTTCCACTGGCTCTACTCGGCCGGTTCGGCTCGGCTCGGCTCGCTTTAAATGCGTTTCCACCAGCCCTTTTCAACGGGGCTGGCCCTGCTTTTTAGGGTCCTTCTTCAGAGCAGGGGCAGCCGGGCCGGCCCTGGTTTGGTAGGTGACGCGAGCTTCGCTGCTGTTCACTGATTGGCTGAGGGCGTGGACAAGACGGAGCAGCGAAGAGAGAAGAAAAATGAAGGCGCAACGTTTGAAACTCGTATGGAAGTAAATATGTGCCATCAGAATTTGAATAAAAAATGCATCCGAATTCAATTTTAAAAAAAATTCAGTGTCATT
>NW_015116321.1:0-3013 GCF_001443285.1 Poecilia latipinna
TTACACGGTAAAGTGTACACTTAAAGAAAATTTTTTCTTTAAGTTTTTACCGACTGTAGGATTTCTTGGTTGTGCTGCAGAGCCACTGCTAGCTCCTCATTTTACTGGTCTCACTGAAAAGTGACGCTCTCCGCATCAGCTACTCAGCCGCCCGCCCTGTTCAGTCTATCCGCTCACCTCAGCGCTCTTCCCGCCGTTCGCTTTCAACCAGCAGCCCCGGAGGAGAAATGCTGCCGTACTCCAGGCATTCCCCCAGTCATTTTAAGGATGCTTATTGGTTCCCCAAAAACGATAAAAAGTCGGGCATTATCATCAATCAATAAAATCCCCACGGGCCAATCTTGAAGATTGGACTTTATGCCGCTGGGGCTTAGCTTTTGTCAACAACTCAGAGGCGGAAGTGAGAGCTCCGCGCAACGCAAATTGAGTCCCGGCCGGAACACGGTGCGCTAACTAATAAAACATAAATTAACGAAGCTTAGAGGCAGGTCAATTTTCCTCGAGGAATTTTAGTAATCGAGGTACTCGAATCATTCGAGGAATCGTTTCAGCCCTAAGTATCACACAACCATCTGAGGGGATTGATTACATATTCTGGTGTTTACTCACAATTAAGACGACTGTTTTTCTCGGACCTCAACTTTAATCCTGAAACAAATTACACATGTAATTTACATCTGACAAAAAATTTAAATTTTTCAATTTTGTTTAGCTGTAAAAATCTGACACTGAAAAAACAACAACCCTCCATTAATTTGACACTATTGTTGCCCTGAGAAATTTTGTACTCCACCACCTGAATATAGTTTTTAACCACATGTAGATTTATTGTTCATACATGTTAAACAAAGTTATAAAGAGAAATAGAAATAATAAATTCACTTTACAATTTGCAGTTGAAATGATCTATATATGGTTTATTTTAGGGTTAATGCATTTTATAGATTAATTGACAACAGACTAAAAAAATAGAATAAAAACAAAAATCAAGAATTAAATTTTCATTAAAGCAAATCCTTTTGACAAAATAAAACTTCAACTTGACTGAAGTAAGTAGAGCTCTTTCAGTCTCCCAGCTACATCTGTAAAAAGTCTTTCTTCTGCTGTCTTCTGTTAAAATTTAACCAGCCTTTGTTGCTATATTAGTTCATTTGGTAAAAAGCTTCATTTTTAAGCTTTCTTTGATGTCCTTTGTTTTGAAGCAGTATATTATCGGGTTGACAACAGCAGGTAAAAGACTATACAGCATTACAACAACAATTCGAACTGAAGCATTGAACGTGTATCCTACAAAGTTAGCCAAGTAAACAAAGCACCTTGGCAGATAATAAAGGCAGATGATCATTAGCTGAGGTGTGCAAGTCGACCAAGCCCTAATGCGTCCTTTAGAGGACGATATTTTCAAAACAGAAAAGATGATTATAAAATAGGACAGAACAATAAATCCCAGAGGTAACAACAAGCTGAACATGGCAAGACTCAATCCCAGAACTGTTGAACTTCGTATATTCTCACATCCAAGGTTAATTATTGATAAATGGTCACAGTAGCAGTGAACAATGATATTTGAATTACAAAAAGGTAGACTCAAAGCATCAAAAACTACGCCAAACATCCACGAAATCGGCATAAACCATGATATTCCACAAAGCGCAGAAACAGTCGTATTTGTGAACAGTGAATTGTAGCGCAGAGGAGAACAAATTGCAATGAAGCGATCCAGCGCCATCACCATCAGAATGAAAGAATGAGTTGCTCCTAAAAAGTGAACAAAGTACATTTGGGCAAAACAACTGTAAAATGATACAATTCTGTCATTAAACCAATATAAAGATATTGTCTTTGGTAGCGTTACTGTTCCAAACATTACGTCACTTAGTGCCAAGTGGCAAAAGATGACATATGAGGGTTTGTGAAGAGACCTTTCATATCTAACAAAGACTAAAATAAAAATGTTTCCAGCTGCTATAGCCAAATAAAGCAGGAAAAGCGTAGCTGAAACGGTGCCATAATACTTTGGCACAAGACCTGGAAATCCAGTGATAATTTTTTTTTTTATCGTTGTTACATTAGTGTACAACATAATCCCTGTGATTACAACAGTAGAAACAGTGACTAAATATCAAACACAAATGTCAAAGCAGAAAATTACAAGTTATGGAAAACAGCAGATGAACTCACAAAACATGGAACTGTTAACATGCTTCCTGCTATTGTATATAGAAAACAAAAAAGCATTAGACACAACAAATCATGTAATGTTTGCTATTTAAATCCACTACATCTTCAACACCTCCCTACATTTTTATCTAAAACATGCTCAGCATTTCATTTGTTACTACACTATAAGTAGGCAAAGTAAATCCCAAATGGACAATGATCTCTAATGGTTTCCAGTTTGACAAACAAACATGACTGCCATTAGTACAATGCATGTTATTGCATTTCTGCTTGACGTTTTCTTGTGTTCAAAATTATAACACTTTTTAGATGATTTTCTTCCTTGTTCCTTCAAAAATCAACAATTTTACTCTCAGAAGCACAGTAGGTTATAAAACTCAAACATCAAATACATAAAAAACTATAGCTTGACCAGAGATTGGCCAGAGTTTAAAATCTATAAAACACACAGTCTGAAATGGAGAGAAAGGTTACACCATGCAAAATGGAAAGTGCAGTCTCAGCAGAGTGGACATGCATATGGGGATGTCTCTGGTTGGTCAGACTCTAAAGGGCCAGAAATGCACTTTGGTAATCCAAAACGTATTTGAAATAGAAAAAGACTTTTAATGAAAATATGCTCAAGTTTTTTTTGTTTTTCCTTAGAGTAATCTTATCAGACTTTCTGAAGGAGCTCATTGTGTTTGGAGGTCACGTGTTCCAGAACAAAACAGCCTTTTTTCCGTACATCACATTTTCTTCTACCAATGGAATCAGTTTTCACAATGTTTTGAGTTTTCTTCTCTTACTTTTAACTAGGGCTGAAACGATTCCTCGAATGATTCGAGTACCT
>NW_015116321.1:7124-12362 GCF_001443285.1 Poecilia latipinna
ATTACTCGATTAATCGTAAGAATAATCGATAGATTACTCGATTACTAAAATATTTGTTTACAACAGCCCTACTTTTAACTACTTTGACTTCTGAACCAAGAATTTAAGGATGTTTTAAATATTTCTCTCAAGCTAAAGATAATTTTCTCAAATTAGCTTGACTTGACCAAATAGAAACCATGACTAAACTGGTAAAAACAAATAGGGAAAACAATTCCAGTCGCTTTGTTCAATAATCCCATCCCTCAATTCTGACTTCCATCATGGCGCCTTGAACGATTTAGTGCCTAACTACCTGTCCCCTCTCTGCCTTTGTTTATTTCAAATCCATTGTGAACGGAAGAGTTAGAGGAGCAGCCTCAATCAGAAAAACAACTTTTGGCCAGAAAAGTTTTATTAATGAATCACATCAGTGGGAGTCTAAACTGCCAAGGTAAATAAATACATTTCACAAGAAACAGAGCTGTCCAATATATATATATATATATATATATATATATATATATATATATATATATATATATATATATATATATGTTACATTGTAACAGCCTCTTTTCTCAAGGCCTTTTTTAGATGTAATTGTTCACTTTATATCATTCTTAGGTTACATTTGTTAATGTTAAATATATTTAATTAATGAAGAAATTTAGAAAATAAATGTGTCAGGAACATCTAGACTGATTTGGTTAAGGACAGGATGAGTGTTTCCCTTGTATTGTAACATATTGTTGAGCTTACTGAAAATCTTTCATCACATTGACTGGAATGTTTTTAATGAATCTTTTAATGACAAAATACAAAGTCAAAAAACACTTTGAGAATCCAAAACTAAATCTTTGTTTTAATATACATAAATAATTAAATTTAGTGTTTAGTACTTAACCAAATAAAAGGTGCATGAATGACATCAAAAACTAACAGACACTTTCAGTTCACACTGAGTTTCCTTCTACATAATATTGTCATAACTACAAGAAAATATGAAAACCTCACATTTCACTTTAATAATATTTTCCATTGCGACTGCTTAACTAACTCAAAAATTGCCATCTGTGTATTTTAATATTTTTTTCAAACTTTTAAAACAAAAATACATAAACCATAAAAGTATAAATGCAATTAAGATAGTAGTATTTTAAAATGACATCATGTTAAAAACATACTCGAGCAAACAAAGCATTTAATTTACCTAAAGTATGGAGTTAATCATTCAAATATTCTTCTTTTCCTGTTGTATCATCACGCTTCCTAATCCTAGTTACCGGTCCAGATTTTTAACTCTATTCCAATTTTAGCTACTTTTATTCTCTTCATCAAAGTGTGCTTAATTTCTTGGGTCTTGAAACAGTATATTATCGGGTTGACTGCAGCAGGAAGTAGACTGTACAGCAGGATTAATAAAATGCGAACATCTACACTAAAAGAAAATCCAACAAGGTTAGCTATATAAACAAAGCATCTCGGGAGATAGAAAAGACATGTTATGAATATCTGTGGAGTACAAGTTGCCAGAATTCTGCTGCGTCCTGCAGAATTAGACACTTTTAAAATGACTATAATAACAGAAACATAAGAAATCAGGATAAATACAAGAGGCACCAAGAGACAAAACATAGCGATACAAAGGGTAACAATCTGTGCAATCTTCCGATCATTTCCACATGCCTGATTTGTTATTGAGATGTGGTCACAGTAGCACTGGGTAATGATATTTGATTGACAGTAAGGTAAACTGAGAGCTTGAAATATTATAATCATCATCAAAGGCAGGGGCAAAAACCAAGCAGATCCACAAAGAGCAAATATGATATTGTTTGTGATTAGGACAGGGTATCGCAGTGGGACACAAATTGCTATAAATCTATCAAGAGCCATTACCAGTAACAAAAATGACATCACCGAGCCTAAATAGTGAACAAAGAACATTTGTGTAAAACACTCATAAAATGAAATGATGCTGTTTCCAAACCAATATTTTGATATGATCTTTGGGAGTGTAACAGTCCCAAATGATAAATCAGTCAGAGCAAGGTGACAAAAGACCAAGTATGTAGGTTTTTGAAGAGATTTTTCATAGATGACAAACACCAAGATGAAAATATTTCCTACTAAAATAGCCAGATACACTAGAAAAAGTACAGCTGATGCAGGGCTGTAGTAAGATGGTGAGAGTCCAGGGAACCCAAGGATGAAAAAGTTGTGTATCCTTGTGATGTTTGAGCTGAGCACCATTATCTCAAGTCCCTGTGAAGGAGTGTTATAAATTTATTCATTTTTAATTGCATTTGAAACACAACACAAATTGTAGTTAAAAATACAATTAATCATTATGCATCATCATGACTGAATCTGCTTAACTGTTTAATTTTAAAATACAAATTTTATCTTTTATGTTTCAAAATACTAATTTACAAGAATGCTTTTAGTTTCTGTAAATGAAATTAGCACATTAATGGAGGTGTTATCAATTTAAACCAAACTATGCAGTAATACAATGTCACAATGTTGCACTCATTGTAATATCCAAAAAGGCAAGTACAGTTCGAAATCTCACCTGACTAAGCTAGCTCAGCAGCTGAAGCCTCTGCAAAAGACTGGTTGTCTCTTATATCCAACCAGGTGAATCCTCTTAAGTCTTATTCCCAAATGAACCATAAAAGTTGTCTGACGTTTCGATTGTATTTTTTCTCATCATTCCTAACTCCTTTAAAATGAAAAGTCATAAACCAAGCATAACTTGGATTTAGACTAAAATAGTATTTTAGTTTGATTACAAGAAATGTTTTATTAAAGCTAAGATGACATAAAATAAAGGCGAAAATAAACTGAATGCTGATTTTTGTTAAATGAGAGGTCTTTGTAAATTTGAAAGGAGTAACAGTTGCACTTTGTAGTAGTTATTTATTTATGTATTTATTCTAGTGTCTAAAATTCAATAATTTGCATGTAACTAGTTTTTTATGTCTTATATGATTTTAAAATATTAAGTCACATTTTACTCAGTTACTCATGAGAGTAGTAGCCATTTTACAAAATACTGTTTGTTTTTCTGCAAGTAATTTCTTGGATGGTTACTTTTCACTTTTACTTGAGTAAAAACACTCATGTTACTCATTCTTGAGTACATTTTGAGTACTCTCTGATCATATCGGTGCAATTCTATGCAATCTGCCTGCCAGTCAAACAATACATAAAACATAAACAAAGGTAGCTACAATTCAAACAAATCCAAACAAACAAAACGTTCAGTTGACATGAATGTATTGAATAAGCAGAAAATATTCTTGTTAGTTACCGGTCCAAATTTTTAACTCTATTCCAATTTTAGCTACTTTTATTCTCTTTATCAAAGTGTGCTTTATTTCTTGGGTCTTGAAACAGTATATTATCGGGTTGACTGCAGCAGGAAGTAGACTGTACAGCAGAATTAATAAAATGCGAACATCTACACTAAAAGAAAATCCAACTGTGTTAGCTATATAAACAAAGCACCTAGGGAGATAGAAGAGACATGTTATGAATATTTGTGGCGTACAAGTTGCCAGAATTCTGCTGCGTCCTGCAGAATTAGACATTTTTAAAATGACTATAATAACGGAAACATACGAAATCAGGATAAATGCAAGGGGCACCAAGAGACAAAACATAGCGATACAAAGGGTAACAATCTGTGCAATCTTCCGATCATTTCCACATGCCTGATTTGTTATTGAGATGTGGTCACAGTAGCACTGGGTAATGATATTTGACTGACAGTAAGGTAAACTGAGAGCTTGAAATATTATAATCATCATCAAAGGCAGGGGCAAAAACCAAGCAGATCCACAAAGAGCAAATATGATATTGTTTGTGATTAGGACAGGGTATCGCAGTGGGACACAAATTGCTATAAATCTATCAAGAGCCATTACCAGTAACAAAAATGACATCACTGAGCCTAAATAGTGAACAAAGAACATTTGTGTAAAACACCCATAAAATGAAATAATGCTGTTTCCAAACCAATATTTTGATATGATCTTTGGTAGTGTAACAGTCCCAAATGATAAATCAGTCAGTGCAAGGTGACAAAAGACCAAGTATGTAGGTTTTTGAAGAGATTTTTCATAGATGACAAACACCAAGATGAAAATATTTCCTACTAAAATGGCTAGAAAGACTAAAAAAAGTACAGCTGATGCAGGGCCATAGTAGGATGGTGAGAGTCCAGGGAACCCAACGATGAAAAAGTTGTGTACCCTTGTGATGTTTGAGCTGAGCATCATTATCTCAAGTCCCTGTGAAGGAGTGTTATAAATTTATTCATTTTTAATTGCATTTAAATGTCACCACAACATTAGTAAAGATATAATTAAACTTTATTATCATGCTGCTAAACAATTGAGTTAATTTTTTAAAATAGTATTAACAGTAAAGGTAATTTTACTTATATATAATTACCTATAATTGATGAATAAACTCAATAATGCACATGCAAAATTAACAAATGATATCTGACACTTTGTAATTCAACTCTTTCTATTTTAGAAACAAACTGTCCAGCAAATATTCTTTGCTCACAAGCTTATAGACATAATATAGTCCCTGATGGTAACTGAGAATGTTGTATACAGGAATAGACCAATCTTACCTCAGTAAGGCAGCTCAACAAGTGACAACTTGGAGTAGAGACTGGTTTACAGCTAATATCTGCTCGTTTTATCCAACCAGGTGCATCCTCAGAAGGTCTTATTCCCACATGAACAGTAAAAGTTCTCAGATGTTTTGAATGTGTCTTTTCAAATCATTATTATTGTTCCTATACCCTTAAAAATGACTTTCACTGTGCAAGATTATTCACCTTGTATAAGGTTCTATTTAGACTAAAAGAGTTTTATTTTTGGATTTACAAGCAATGTTTGTTTTTTATAAGGATTTTATGGCCCAAGAGACCTTGGTTGTGACTTGATGGCTGAACAGTAAAAAGGAAAACGAGAAAAAGGGGAGACAGACAGTAAATGGGGAAGGGGGTGAGCACTGGAAATAACCTTTATTGAACTTTCAAAAATTAAAGGTTTGAGAACAACTGGGTTTTAATAGTTCTACTAGTGTAGATCAATCTAATCCAGGTTTGATTAGCCTAAGTTATTCAAATGTTTAAACAGCAGACTAAAGAAGTTAATTGTAGGGCTGTTGTAAACGAATATTTTAGTAATCGAGTAATCTATCGATTATTCTTACGATTAATCGAGTAAT
>NW_015116321.1:17669-21181 GCF_001443285.1 Poecilia latipinna
CCATAATACCATTAAAAAAGCTGAAAATTATATTTGTCTAAGCTGGCATATTTATAAGAATGTTTATTAATGTGAGATTTAGTTTTGTTTCTTTATTTTTTTTTCCCCAAAGATTTATTTAAAATTTAATTTAAAGTCAATCTTTAAATTTTTAAAGACTTAAAGATTTAAATATTTAAAGATTTACTTTAAATTAAATTTAAAGTAAATCTTTGGGGAAAAAAAGATTTACTTTTTTTTCCAAAAAAGGTAAATCTTAATATAACTGCCATTTTTATAACTGCCATTTTTTTCCTAGTAATCAGTCAGCAAAAATCTCAAGGTTGGCAAACAAATCTTGGACAGCTGTTCTGCAGACTACAGCCACAATATTTAACTTTGGTTTAAATATTCCTACAGCTGTATACTTCATCTAGTGTTTTTCTTTCTCTTCATAATGTTGTTTGTTCGGGAATGTTCTCTGTCAACTCTCTAAATCTTTAATAGACTTGCAGAATTTCTGATTAACTTACAGATATGAATACAGTAAAAATTCTGAAAATATTTTAATTTTCTTAAAGCCAACAAGTATGTGAGTAATGCGATCTATCAAATCAGCATGCTGAAAAGAAATTGTGAAACAACCCACTGTTTGATGATGATCTCATTTTATTTAAAAAAAAAATTCATGGATAATTGACATGACACGGTTAAATATGAAGATAAAGATACCACTTATAATTAATGTGCTGGTCTGTTCATTGTGAATTGATGAAACCTGAACTTATCTTTGTAGAATTGNCTCGAGGAATTTTAGTAATCGAGGTACTCGAATCATTCGAGGAATCGTTTCAGCCCTAGTTAATTGTAGTGAAAAATTAAGTCCAATCGTCCTTTAATTACTTTCCGAGTCAGAAACTTCAGTCTGAAGCCAAGTTCAGCTTTGTATCATCCTGTTCATCCAAATCCAAGAGGCCTCTCCATTCTGTTAAATAAATAGCAAGACAATATTTAGCACAGATAGTTTTAATTTATTCATCTTTAGGAATTGGTGAAATGCTTTGGCCATTTAATATGCACTGTATGTCTGAAGTGCAGTAGACTACAATTCGAAAACCGTACAGAAAATTGATGTCATCGTTCACAACTCCTTCTGTTCACTGATTGGCCCATTGAAAATCTGCCAGAAGGAATCCAAGCGAAGTTGAGAAAACAGAGACTGTGCTGTAAGTGAGATTTTATTCAAGTGGAATTGCACAGGAAAGCAATGGGCAGGCTACTTTTCAGTGTGACAAATGGTACAAAACTAAAGCCTGCAAGATTTTTTGGAAGTGTGACTGAAAGAATACTATTTGTGTACTTGATGCTGGATGACTCTAGGGCAGTTTCTCAACCCTGGTCCTCACCGCCCCCCTGCTCTGCATGTTTTAGATGTGCCTCTGTTCCAGGACAGCTGATTCAAATTATTGCATGACCATCAAGTACTGCAGAAGCCTGTTAATCACCCAGAGATACAATTCAGGTGTGTGACAGAAGGGAAGCACCTAAAACATGCAGGACAGGGGGGCGGTGAGGACCAGGGTTGAGAAACACTGCTCTAGGGTGAGCAACTGTAACCCACATAAAATGGGAATGCCTCTTTAAGAAACAGAGATTAGGGAAGCTAGGTAATCTACCTAGTCAATAGAAAATTTAATTTTTTGGATGAATCCAAAAGATTTAAAACTGAGAACTAGCTCTTGGCCAAGTATTATTATTATTTCTTGTATTTTATTGTGTGTAATGTTATTTTCTTAATTGTGTGTCTTGTACAATTTATTGTCAATTTTATGGCTTATTTCACTAAGGCCAGTTCTTTAAATTCATTCAACTGCCTTTGTGTGTCATGTAAACACCCCACTGTGCTTCGATGCCCGAACCTATTGGCCCATTCTTCTAAAATATATAATACTCTTCTCTACTGTGTTACACGACCATTACGGACACCAGGAATTGCAAGGTACATGTTTGTTGAAAAGAGAAAATGTTTGAATGATTTGTCTGGAGGAGGGAGAACACCAAGCCATGGCCGGATCCACACTGGAAAACAGTGTGGAATCAGGTTCTTGCTTTGTGAAAGGAGAAAGCAATCGAGGAGAGGTACGAGCACCAAAGATCTGGCGGTTGACTTCTTGGTGTTTAGGTAATACTACCGATCAATCGTGATCTGTAGTGTTACTCTCCTTAGCAGGAGGAGATGGATCGTTGGAGGGTGGACAGGCGGGCGAGAGTACTGGAGATGAACCACAGATGGGTGACCTGAACAGGAGCAGCAAGGAGGACGAGAGCAAGACACCGGGAAAGAAAATCCATAAGGCTGAAGGATCAGCGTGAAATGAAGAGATCAAAGGCAAGTTATATAACAAATAGTTTGTGGGATGACCAAGTCCGCTGTAGTTACCACAAGTAACGGTAAACAATCTGGCGTGTGTCTCTGGGAACTCACTCCTCTTATTGATAAGGGTATGCACTTGCAACCTGGAGAGGAAGAAGAGAGAGCGGAGCTCAAGAAGCAGCACATCAGGGTGTTTTCACGACAGTACTTGTTCTTAAGAATTTAAAGGGACATAACTGCTGTCTTTAATTGTGAAAGGCTAAAAAATACACAATTGCGAAATATGTAGATTTTTCTTTCTGACTGCAACTTTACAAATACTTTTCACCAAAAATACCTCCATACCAAACTTTGCAAACAAGTCAGTGGTACATGTAATTTACATATTTTGAACTTCCCAAGACCTACACCAAACCCTCTTGGATCCATGCCCAACTATAAACAGTAAGGGAGCCTTCTTGAATTGATCTTGAAATTCTGATGGTTTATAACCTATGCATGATAAAGTTCATTATGCATAGGTCATTTTGTTGTATAAAAATTTGAGTTTGGTCATAAATCATGGGGGATCTAAAGTTATGAAAATCCTGACTTTTTGTGCATGTTGAAGGGGGTGGAGCCAGGCCTCAACATTTGACTACTCAACAAAGAAAAAAGAAAAACTCTTACAATGCGAGTCTGAAAGGCCCCTGAACACAGAGGCCTCATTACACTTCCCTAAGAGACAGTTTAATGTTTACTTCTAAAGGTTCATATTTGGTGCCCTTTACCTAAACAACATATAACTTTGCCCAGTGACAGAAGACAAGTTCATGTAACTTGTTGTCTAAGCCCCATAATACCATTAAAAAAGCTGAAAATTATATTTGTCTAAGCTGGCATATTTATAAGAATGTTTATTAATGTGAGATTTAGTTTTGTTTCTTTATTTTTTTTTTCCAAAGATTTACTTTAGATTTAAAGTAAATCTTAAAATTTTTAAAGACTTAAAGATTTAAATCTTTAAAGATTTACTTTAAATTAAGTTTAAAGTAAATCTTTAAAGATTTGCTTTAAATTAAGTTTAAAGAAAATCTTTGGGGGAAAAAAAGATTTACTTTTTTTTTTTTTTTTTTTTTTTTCAAAAAAAGGGAAATTTTAAAATAACTGGCATTTTTTT